>NW_027528991.1:1484984-1485837 GCF_008692635.1 Crocuta crocuta | reverse complement strand
GAGACATTTCTGTGCTGGTTCTTTCTGCCTGGGTGCGCGTCACAGCGAAGCCCGCTCGTCGCGGCAGGTCGGCCGCACGGTGCCCTCCGACGCTTGTGCGCCGTGACGCTGGGCTTCCGGCTTCCGCGGGGCTTGACAGACAGGGCGCGCTCTCGGGCAGGTGGTTCTCGAAGCGACTCTCTCCTCTTTACAATCAANCAGGCCCCGGAACGCTGGCGAAGCCTCGCTAGAGGGCCCGTGGCCAGGCCGTTCAGGAGCCGGGACCGCGCAGGGCGTCCCTGGGCCCGACCCGGAGCCGGGCGCCGGGCGATCTGGTGCACGTGGGGTCACAGAGACGTGGGCGCCCGCGTGGTTTGCGCGTGTGAGCTCAGCCCCGGCCGCACCCGCAGGCCGCGGCCTCCCTCCCGGTGCCGGGGGCTGGCGCCCAGCGACGGCTCTCTTCTGCCTGCGACGCCGCGGTCCCCACTCTTCTGCGGGGCCACACGGAGCCCCCCCTTCTTAGGAGGACACCAGTCCCCAGGCCGGACGGTAGCATCGGGGCAACTTTCGGCCCCACTTAACCTTCCTGCCTCCTTAAGGCCCCGTCTCCAAATACAGTCACGCTGGGGCTCGGGCTGGGACAGTGGACACCGAGGGGCACACATGGGTCAGAACAAGAGCGCTGGGCAGAGGCGATGCCTCCTCTTTACCAGGTAGGGCTGCCGGTGGTCCTGCCCACTCTGCCTGGTGGGCACTGAGGACGTGGGTGGAAGACATGCTGTGGGTGGCCCTCTCCCCAGGGGGCCCTCCCCTCTGCTTTCTCCACTCCCCTTCCTGCTCTGCCCTCCCCTCCCCCACAGCCCCCCTCCTCCCT
>NW_027528991.1:1483654-1484975 GCF_008692635.1 Crocuta crocuta | reverse complement strand
TACACACCCGCTAACTTCATGTACCTCACCTGGATGTGCGCTCAGTTCCGGGCAGGAAGGTGTCCCCCCAGATACTCGAAGCCATTTCCCCACCTCCTTTCCCCGACGGCAGGGACGCTGGGACTCCTCCAAGCCCCGTGTTTCCCAGGGGCTGTTTCCTATTCCCGCTGTAAGGTCCATGGCTTATCTCTAACCCGAGTGCGCGTGAACCCGCAGGGGTGTGTCCTGACGCCCCCACACCCCAACCCTGGAGGCGCCGACAGCTTCACGGCTTCCAGTGCTGGGAAGTCCTCTGGCTTCTCTGCCCAACATTTGGTCCTTGTTGGTTCCCGGGGGGGCCAGGGCCAGGGTCTTCAGGTCTCTGCCCGGATGGCCGGCGTCCAGGGAAACGCCGGCCGCCAGCCTCCGCCAGCCAGACGGGGGAGACACGGGTGCGGTGTGGGGCGCACGGTGCCATCAGGTCCCCCGTCCTCAGCGTGACCCCAGCCCAGCAACCCCAGGGCGCAGGGCGGACCCCAGATGGCCTCTGACAGGCCCAGCCTTCCCCTGCCCCCGTGTCCGGGCTGCCCCGGCCTCCCCGTAGGACCTTCCCGGAACTGCGCTGTGACAGGGGCATCTCCAGCCTTCTCCTCAGCTTGCTGAGGCCTCCGCCTGCCGGCCGNCTCAACCCATAATGTCCGTTCCCAGGTCCCCAGGACACGTCATGCTTGTCTGCTTGTGTCCAGGCTTCCTTTCTCAGTGACCTGATTATCAGCGCCACGCGGCGACTTGTCGACCGGCTCAGAAGGAGCTGCACGTATTTTCAGGTCAAAGCTGTGGGTTCGTGTAGAACTGGTGCCCCTCGCGGTCACAGGGGCCCTGGCTTCAGTGTCGGGGATGTGCGTCCGGTGTGCGGCGTGGGGGGCGTGCGGGAGAGGAGGGCAGGTGTCTGCCGAGGGCAGCCCCGCTTCGTGGGGAAACGGCTGGGACGTGCAAGACCCCGTCAGTCACGCACACCCGTAAGCGCGGCCCACGGGCTGGGAGGCAGGTTGCAGAGGATGGGGCTCCACGCCCCTGGGGCCCAGCGGGGAGAGCCGCGTGTGGGCCTGGGCTCCCTTTCCCCTCACGTTACCCCCCACCCATTTTGCCTTTTTTATTTTAGTTACGGTGAAAGAAATGAAAACCCACCACAACATAATTCTCACCCCTCAACCATTTCTCAGTGTGCAATTCGGCGGCGCTAAGCACGGGCGTGTGACATGTGACCTGTCCCTTTTATAGACAAGGAGGAGCCGCCATGGCAGCCTGTGTCTTGGGCTCGATCCCGGGGCCGGAGCGGGGA
>NW_027528991.1:1481831-1483529 GCF_008692635.1 Crocuta crocuta | reverse complement strand
GAGCCCGGACTGGGTCCTGCCGCGTAGCTGCACAAATGGCCCCCTCCTCTCCTGGCGTCCTTGCTCGGGGGGTCCCGCCTCCGCCTGCCTGCTCTGTGGACCCGGGGCGCGGCTGTGCCTTGGGCACGTGCTAGCGACCCTGCCCTGGGTGCTGCTGACCTTCACGGGGTCGTCTCACCTGGCTCCCATCCTGCTTGCCTGGACGCGGGGGCGCAGGGGCGCGGGGGCGCCAGATCCTGTGCCAGCCTGTTCCCCAGACACCTTCAGACGTGGGTGCTGCGGTGGAGGCAGGTGCCGTCGGGGGAGGATTTATGAACCAGACCCTGCAATGGCCAGTTCATCTTGGATCCTCGCCGTCACGAGGCATCGTCCCCCCTGGAAAGTCAGGGAGGCACGGACTCTGGAGGAACAGCATCTGCGCTCAGGGCGGCCCGCCGAGCCCGCAGGCGCGAGGAAGTCCATGCCCGCCAGGACGCCGGGCCCAGACATTCCTCGGGGTCGTGAGATCCGCATTACTTGCCCCAACCCCCCAGAAATCACGCTGAAGAGCAGAGAAGACTTCTCTAAAATTCTCTCTCTCATGACTCAAAAATAAAACACAATCTTGTTCCGCCTTAAACATTCACACAAAATTGCCTCTTTTGGGGAAAAAGAAAACAAGACTAAGGAGTTTCAGCCAGAAAATTTTCAGAGAGCTGTGAGTCACTGGACGTCGGAGTATAAGGAGGGTCTGTGGGCACCGAGTGAAGCGCAGTGTTGTGTGTTGCATGCGGGACTCACACACGGGGGGGGGAGACCGTGCACCCGCCTTCGGGGTTGTGTTGATCTTGGCGCCTCCCGCCTTGCGCTCCTGGCTTTGCCGGCTCAGGTCTGTTGCTTGAAGACCCAGCTTGAACCCCAGCTCCTTCGGGAGCCTCCCCAGCCCGGCCCCCCGCGCTTCACGCCCCTGCACCCCGAGCTGCTCGGCAGCTGCTGACACACTGTCACGTGAACACTTTCTCCTGTGCCCCAGGGACCTTGTGGCTTATCACTCAGACTTATTGTCGGTGTCTTTGTGGCCCCCGCCCCGTGCCAGGGACCCTGGCCCGCTGGGTGGGCACTCTGGCCACGCCGGCTGCAGGTGGAGTCCTCTGTGGGCACAGAGCCCTGCTGTCTTGCCCCAGGCCGGCTGGCGCGTGCTGGGGCCGCCACGCGGCGCAGGGGGTGTGCCCAGCGGCTCCTGGCCACCCGACAGCCACAGCGTCTGCGGCCAAAGAGGGAAAACCTGCGTCCCCCGCCGTTCCCCTGGGGAGCTCAGTGGATTGCGTGCTGGACCCCAGCTTGCTCCCTGCTGGATGGCGGGCACCCCCTGGGCTGGGTCAGGGCTCCAGGGGTGAGTGACACCCGAGCAGGGCCCCGTGCAGCAGGGAGAGAGTTCCCAGGCCAAGACAGGGCGGCTCCGCCTGCCTGCGGGGCTCACAGGCCCACTTTTGAGCTGTGAGCAGAAGCCGCTTCTCCCGCCGACCACACGCCCCGTCTGTGCAGGGGCTGCGCGGTCCTGAGAACAGGGCAGCAAAGGGCGGCAGAGAAGAGGGCGTGGAGCCCGAGGTGGACACCCCACGGCCACTGCTCCAGCCTGACCCCCGAGCCTGGGGGGCGCCCCAAGTGGAGAGGTGGAGGCCGGGTCGCAGCCTCTGGCACAGTGGCTGCTCGCACACA
>NW_027528991.1:1464805-1481648 GCF_008692635.1 Crocuta crocuta | reverse complement strand
CTCCCACACCCTGCCCGCCCCGCCTCTCCCCTCTGCCCCAGCCTCCCTCCCTACGTCCGCGGCGGCACCCTGGCCACCCCTGGACCTGCTCCCGGCCCGGAGCTTTGCTGGGAGACCAGCAGCCCCTGCCTGGTTCGCATTTGCGCTACAAGGTCTTAGCGAAGCACAAATGCATCTTTAGGATCAAAGTACTAACGTTTCTTGGGCACCCGAAGGCTTCATTTGTCAGACACTTTAAACGTGGGCTTGGAGCGATGCCTGGCTCCCCACGAGCCGTCCTCAGCGCCGCCGAGAGAATGAAGAGGCCGAGAGCCCCCTGGCTGGCTGACCCCCACGCGCTTTCCCCGACGGCCACCTCCTGGGCTTCCGACAGTCTCCGGGAACTGCAGGCAGCTTAGGGACACGGGTGTCCCCGGGCCGCCTCGGGTGTGTCCCCGTAAGTGTGCGGGCCCCGCCCCAGCGGCAGGGACCTGTCCAGCATCCTCACGCCGAATAACTCAGAGAAAGTAATGCTGAAGCGTGGCCGTGAATTGGCCATATTAAAAGCACTGTTCTGCCATTTAAATACATTTCCCCATTTCGCCTTTCGTGTTCACACGGCGGCAGACACGGCTTATCTGTCTCTAGAGGAGGTGTTACCCAGAGCTGAGAGATAATTCAACGTTTACTTCTGAAAGGCTGTGAAAACAGGGAGACTCAGGCTTGCCAAAGTCGCTGAACAAAATTCCGTGAGGCCTCTGTTGCAGTCTCAGGCTGCCAGGGTGCAGAATCTAAGGGTGGCGTCAGAACATTCTAGAACCCAGGTGCCCATGTAGAGGCCGCCACAGTGTCGACAGCAGGCTCGGCGTGGCGGAGGGCCAGTGCTCTGTGGTCCGGCCTTCTACATTCGGCTGTTTGGACGGACACAGGAGCCCCGGGCATACAACGAACCGTCAAGAACACTGTGTTTCTCCCCCTCGATCCCCATCAATTCTGCAAAGCAAACTTTCTCCAAGACACGTCAAAAGCTGTACGCCTCCCAGGTGGGCCAAAGAAGAAGCAGAATTGGTGCAAAACGAGCCAAGAATTTTCATTTGTTGATGAAAGGCAAAATTAGGCACCTGGAGCTCCCTGTGCAGCTGAGCCAGTGAGGAGACGGTTTTCTCTGGCCTTTCTCTAAATGCATCGGCTCTGCTGGGCTGAAACAGAAATGCTATTCACGTCTGGCGGTGCAGACCTTATTTCACTCTCCCTGGACGAGCTCCGAGCCTGGGCTGGAGGCGCTCGTCCCGCGGGCCCGAGCGCCGATTCTGAGGAGATTGCGAATATTTTAGGAGGGAGTAAACATCGTCTGAAGTCTTTTGTTGTCTGCAGCCAAGAAGTGTACTTGAGTGTCCTGACAGCGCGGATCGTGGGCGAGTGAGGCCCCGACCGACAGCGAAGTCCGGGGGCAGCGGGGGCGGGGAGGCTGCGGAAACAGCCCTGCCCCACCGGCAGGAGCTGCCGCCCCGAGTTCCCGTGTCAGAGGGCACGGTTCCTTGGGCCCAACGGCTGGCGGACGCTCTCCTGATTGGGGCTTAATGACGAGCTCTGGAAAATTCCTGACAGTGTGGCCCTCAGCCTGCGAGCCAGCCAGCTCCTGTGGCGTCCGGGCCACCAAAAGGCTGATCTTGAGGACGAGGACGCAGGGCAGGTGACAACATGGGCGCTCGGCGCTGGCCAGCCGCTTGGGGCGTTAGCTGTGCCTCGAGTGCGAGATGGGCGTTTAGGGGGAGGAGGGGGCTGCATTTGTCCCTGAACAGCAAACCCCAGGGTCTGGGGACAGCGCGGGTGCGGAAGCCAGCGACGGGAAGCCCCAGACACAGAGCCCTCCGTGTGACCGGGCAGGAAACAGGGCTGCCCCCGCCCGTGCTGGCCGCTAACACAGAAACACCTCGGATCAGGCGGCTTCAGCCACGGGCACGCATGTCTCATGTTTCTGAGGCCAAGGCTCCTGCAGTGTCCGTGTCTGGTGAGAACGGGCTTCTGGGTTCAGAGACACGTGGGGGAAGGGGCCCAGGCTCTGCGGGCTCTCCTGAGGGGGCCCCACCCCACGACCTTTTCACCCCCAAGCCCCGTCTCCTAACACCATCGCATCCCATGGGGGTCAGGATGTCAGTATCGGGATTTCTGGGACACGTGTCTATCAGGCCAGCACGTGACCCTCAGGGAAACAACAGTACTCGGTTTCATAATTTACAATGAAACTCAGCGCCCGGCCCACACCGTGGGTCCACGGGACAGGACCACGCGTGGGACAGGACCACGCGTGGGCCCGAGGCTTTCCGAAGGTGGACACGGACAGGACCGGGCCCTGTTGTTGCCCGGTCAGGTGGGGCTTGCGTCTCTGGGGTCATAACTGCGCAGGGCTGGGGCGAGAAGGGGGCACGTGGGCTCCTTGCAGGGCCTCATGAGACACGTGTGCCACCCCCAGCCCCAGGCCCTGCCTCCCGTGAGGCTCAGGAGGGCACCCATGCCTCCAGGGGCCGGCAGCCACGCTCCCTTCCTCCACGCCCTGCCCCCGCGCGGCTTTGTGCCAACCCCTCGCACACCCTTGTTGGGAGAAGACTGTGAACGCCGGGGGAGGGGGGTTGTGTGTGCTCTGCCCTGGGGGGGTGGGGCGCGGGCATCCCTGAGCATCTGGCCTCCCCNTCAGGTGGGGCTTGCGTCTCTGGGGTCATAACTGCGCAGGGCTGGGGCGAGAAGGGGGCACGTGGGCTCCTTGCAGGGCCTCATGAGACACGTGTGCCACCCCCAGCCCCAGGCCCTGCCTCCCGTGAGGCTCAGGAGGGCACCCATGCCTCCAGGGGCCGGCAGCCACGCTCCCTTCCTCCACGCCCTGCCCCCGCGCGGCTTTGTGCCAACCCCTCGCACACCCTTGTTGGGAGAAGACTGTGAACGCCGGGGGAGGGGGGTTGTGTGTGCTCTGCCCAGGGGGGTGGGGCGCGGGCATCCCTGAGCATCTGGCCTCCCTGGCATCTGTCCACAAGCACCCGCGCCCAGAAGGGGCACGGTGGCCCCTGCGTCATCAGACAGGCCGCCCGGATGGACACTAAGCACCAGGAGCTGCTGGTCTGCGGGTTCGGGGGAGGGGTGAGCGCTCAGACGGAGACACAGAGAGACACCTTGTCGTGGCAGTGGCTCTGGTATCGGGGCTGCGACCGGGCGGTGGGGGACTCCCAGAAGGAGGCCGGGGCTCCACGGAGAGACGCGTGAGCCACGAAAACCGGCGAGCCACGCAGGCTGACTCGACAGGTCTTCAGTCCTCAGGAAACATCTGAAGGGAACATCGCAGACTCGAACGTCACCACTGGATGTGAAGTTAGTTTACTTTTGTTTGTCAATAGTAATAACGTACACAGAGCAGGTACGAAAGAGGCTCGGTGGGTAATGAGTCTCTTTCCTGTTGGTGCAATTCCCGCACTGACAGTAGGCGAGTCGTGCCGCCCGGCTCTCTCCGTGGCCGCGGGCGCGTGGAGGCCCTGGATCTGGGCCTCGGGGACGGGACTCGGAAGACAGGATGCTCGGTGGAGGGCACAGAGTGGACGCTGGCACAGACAGAGACCCTGAAGTGCGGGACGATTTGGGGACAGCAAGTCACCTGGAGCAGCCCAGTGGGAGACGAGCGGTGACCCCGAAGAGGAAAGGTCAGAGGGCACAAGGCGGGGACGGGAGGGTGCTTGCCGCGTGCTGGCTGAGCGGGACGCCATGAGGAGAACGTCCAGGATGCTCAGGAGGGCGTCTGGGCGGAGATGAGCAGGTCTCGGCTGCGCTGCTCAAACTTGGGTCCGGGGACCTGCTCGCGCCGTTCCCGCCCCGAGAGGCCACCTCCTTCCAGCCTTTGCTGCCGGCCGCCGTGGGCTTCTCACCCCTCTGACGGTGGCCCTGCTGTCTGCCGGCGCTGGACGTTCTCCCGGGTGCTTATCTGAACCCGGGCGTCTTTGGTGAAACATCTGCTTGTGTATTTTGCCCGTTTTTAATTGGAATTTTGTTTTAACTGTTGAGTTTTACAAGTTCTCTGTGTGTTCTGGCTCTAAGCCCTTTCCTTGTCAGATATGTGATTTGTAGGAATTTGGGAGCAACTGAATTGTATTGGGCTCCATGATGAATCGCCACCAGCACAATGTCTCTAAGGGAAAACATTCAAACACTAAAGAAAAATCTGGTTGGTAAATGGGAACCAGAGGTTGCGAATCTTTAAGACGCGGCCGTTCGACGTGGGGCTCTCGGGAGCGGCCGACCCCGTAGCGCTCACGCGTGAAGCGCCTCGTGCCAGCTGCGAATGGCACATGCATGTGCAAGGCGTCCAGACAACGCCGGGTACTGACGGGGACGGGCACCCAACGCCTGGAGGGAATTTCCGTGCGAGGCCGTGCTTCCTGACGAGCAGGCGCGTGCGGCGGGCGGTGTGCTGAAGGGAGCGTGTTTGTAGCGGCTTCGGGGTGAAGGAGCACGGCGTCCCATTCCCGAGAGCCACTGCTGTCCTGCTCCGTCCCCTGGCCGGGAGCGGCGCGGCTCTGACGTCCCCGGTTAACGCTGCCATTTCCTCTGAGCGCGTCCTGACGTGACGCCGCCTCCCTTCAGGGCCTCCGTCTTCACGCGCTGGAAACGGCGTGTTGGGTTCACCGCTCTCTGCTTCTACAGCCAGACTTGCCCAAGTGTTCCAAAGGAGCACAGGCGCGTCGGAGCACAGGCGCCGAAGTAACAGCGACCTCATCTAAGCTGTCTTCCTCGTCGGGTCAGGCTCGTCGCTGCCGCCTCCCTGACGCCCTCTTACTGCCTGGCCGCCCTGCTCCAAGCTCGTGCGGAGCAGGGAACCTCAGAACAGCACCACGCAAAGAGCGCAGGCAGTTCTTGAAGCGAGTTTCGTCTGCAGCCGGTACCGACTGTACCTTCTCTGCTTTGTCCTCCCTCGGAAGGCAGGGTCCCCGTGCGGTGAGGACCTAGTGCGGCTCCAGGGGCCTCCCACCGAGGAGCCCCCACTGCCGTGCTCTGACGTGCGGGGTGATGTCCCTTCCACCCCGGGAGCGCACTGACGGACGTGGCGGGCCGTACCAGCCGTGTGCCCGGGCGTTGGGTCAAACAGCCGTCCAGATGCTGCCTGAAGCTATTTCTAGACGAGACTGAAGCCGGTGAAGCCCTGAAGACAAGAGCACGAGGTCCCCGAGGAGGAAGGGAGTCTCCTGCCGACGGCCTTGTCTCGCGGCAGCATCGGCAGATCTGCGACGTGCCCGCGGAGCCCGGTCCCACAAACAACCTCCCGCGATGGAGAGATCACCTGTATCTCAAGGACCCTGATGAGCGCAGCTGCTCTCTACCGCCTGCCCTAAAACCAGAATTCTTCTGACCCGACGCACGACTGCATCAACCGCCACCTCTGCAGGCGCACGTCCGTTCCGGTCGTGTGCATCTCCTCGGGGCTCAGCTCGCGCCTCCGGGAGCCGTCTCCCTGCTGGTGGAGAGCTTCTGGCTCACTTGTCCTGCCTAATCTTCCCTTTTCTTCAAGACTCATCTGCCCCACGTCCTCTGTGTCTGCATTTAAGTCAGTGCACGGGCTCATCGACTGCCCGGTGCCCCAGTTACAATTCAGCCGCCCTCGGCAGAGACGTGCGTGTGGGCTGCCCACCGGGCACCGGGGACCCCGGGACCCCGTGTGTGCAGGGGAGGAAGCTGGAGGCAGAGTCGTGCTGGCTCACGAGGCTCAGCCTGGCAGCAGGCAGGGGTGGGGGAGACGTGCTGCCCGGAGGGCTGGGGCGCCCTCTGTGCCAGTGGATTCGCGGGTGCAGCTCAAGGAGCCAGAATAGCAGACGTGTTAGTCAGAGGTGTCTGGGGAGCCAGACTCTGGGGAAACCCAGCCAGGCCTCGAGTTCCGTGAGCGCCCAGACAACCCATCAACACACCCTGTGGTCTCTGGCCTGGGGGGCATGAGACCCCTTCCCCAGAGACGGAGCCTCTGTCTCTGCGGAGACAGCGGAGTGGAGGTGGGGCCAGCGGCAAGAACGCGGGAGACGAGCAGAAGGCCATCTCTTCAGTTGGGGCGCAGATGAGAAACTGAGGGCCGGAGACCCAAACCCCGGAGAAAGTTTAAATTGTAGACGAGCGCCGAACTGCGGGGAGGTTTCCCTGGGGCCTTATCTCCGCCGTGCATCACACAGCCCTGCAGCCCCTGCGCTGGACAGCGTTTGCATTCCAGACGCCTGCGCCTCGCGCTAGGCAAGCAGGGACCCAGGCGGCCCCAGCACAGCATGGTGGCACCACGGGGCACACTTCCGGGGTGCTCTCCCCCGTGGCCTGCGAGGGGACCCGGCGAGCTACGCTTGCAGGCAGGAGGGGCTACGCTCACAAACACGAGCAGGGCTTTGAGGACGTGAGCGGTGCCATCAGGCTGTAGGAAGGGAGAGACTGGCGTCCCTGCGGGAAATGCGGGCCACAGACAGAGGAAGCGTGTGAGGCGAGGGGGCGCCCGCGGGGTGGCTTCCTGAGGGTCCCGGAGCTGGGTTCCGGCTGAACGCGCAGCACGCGGTCTCACGTCAATCCTGCCCAGCGACCCCTGGTATCGGGACCCCTGTTTTCCCCTCCTCCCGCTCCCCGCAGGGGCCCCCTGACTGGGAATTTCATTCTGCGCCCGGGCTCAGGCCGTGTCTGTTTTACCCGGGTGCTCTCTGTTGTGTCCCTCATTCTGCGAGAAATTATTTAAAATGCTGTTTTCTTCCCTGAAACTTGCAGCCAGCAAGATGGACCCCTCTTCTGTGTCCTTTACTTGGCATCTGTGACGGGGGGGGCGGGGGTGGGGGCAGCCCCTGGCTGGACGCAGAGGGACCCCTCTGGGACGGAGCCCGGCATGCTGGCCACCGGGCTTTCTCAGGTGATTGAGCTGAAAGGAATTTGGTGGGTATGTGAGTGTTTGTGTGCACCTGTATGTATGTATCTCTGCATGTGTTCACATGTGTGCAATGCATGTGTTGTGTATGTGCACACATGCGGGTTTGTATGCATGCGCACCCATATGTGTACATGTGTGCACCGCGTGCTGTGAATGTGTACACACGTGCGCTACGAATGTGTGTACCATGTGCACTCGGTCATGGTGTGTGTGCACTTGTGTGCACATGCACTCATATGTGTGCACATACGGTATATGCACACATGTGTGCATGCACATGCTTGTGTGTGGTCATGTGAACTCATATGTGTACGTGTGTGCTGTGTGCACACATGTTGTGAACGTGTATACATGTGTGCTGTGAATGTGACCTGTGTGTGCATGTGTGTGTGCACTCGTACGTGTGCACACGTGTGCTGTGTGTGCATGGGTAGCTCTCCTGTCCCCACCTGCACTGCTAAGGAGGCCGAGGCCTCTGTGACCCGGGCTCCGTGGACACACTGCCTCCGTCCCTGTGGGTGTTTGGCTTGTTCCCTGTCCTGCAGGCCCCTGAGGACGTGCCTGGAGTTCAGACAATTTTCCTTCATTTTTCTGAGCCCTGGAGGCTCCTTCAACCTTGAAACGCATTTTCCCTGTTTGGGAATGTTCTGGAGTTGTTTATTTGGGGGTTTTCCCTGTGCTGGATGGGTGGCCTCCATGGGAATCGCCTGCGGTGCACACGTGTTGGGGTCGTGGCGGGGAGCCCCCTCTCTCCCAGGGCGCCTGGGCCTACGGACTAGCTCCGGACAGCCTTCACGCTGAGATGAGGCTGTGCAGGGGCCCGTCTTCCCGTCCGGAGGTCATGAGGGGCCCTGGCGGCTGCCTGCTGCGCATCTGGGCAAAGCTCAAGTCCTTCAAGGCCCGGTTCCTGGACTTGGGGCTTGGAGCGGGCGGCTGCATGTGGAGGGCCGCCCGCAGGAAGGTCAGTGGAGCGTGCCACCAGCTGGAGGGCAGGGCCCGGCGGGCGGCGGACGGTGCCGCTGTGTTAATGGCCCGGGGAGCGTTTCCTTCCCGGAGCCTCTGTGTCTCGGGAACGGGGTGTTCAGCCCGAGCACTGGGAAAGGGCAGCGGGTGTGCGGCTCGCTGGCTTAGGTGCCTGGATTTGCTTCCGTTTGCTCAGAAGCCTGGGACCGAGAGCCAGAGGCTGGCTTGTCCCTGGGAGCTGTCCCTCAGAAATGCTGTGACGGAAGACGCAGCTCGCCGTCTGCGGCGGCCACACGGGCTCCCCTCCCACCACCCGGCCCCCCTGCCGGACCTTGGGGAGGAGGGACCGATGAGCCGGTCAGGGAGCCTGGGCCTTTCCCGTGTGGTTCTGCCCACGGCTGTCCTGGCCTCTGTTTCTTTCTTTTTTTTTTTTTTAATATTTTTTTATTTATTTCTAGGAGAGAGAGAGACAG
This sequence comes from Crocuta crocuta, assembly GCF_008692635.1. NCBI lineage: Eukaryota > Metazoa > Chordata > Mammalia > Carnivora > Hyaenidae > Crocuta > Crocuta crocuta. The sequence goes on along the minus strand of NW_027528991.1, from coordinate 1,473,311 downwards.
ACAGACAGACACAGCGTGAGCAGGGGAGGGTCAGAGAGAGAGGGAGACGCAGAACCCGAAACAGGCTCCAGGCTCCGAGCTGTCAGCACAGAGCCCGATGCGGGGCTCGAACCCACGAACCGTGAGATCGTGACCTGAGCCGAAGTCGGATGCTCAACCAACTAAGCTACCCAGGCGCCCCCTGGCTGCTGTTTCTTTAGGCCACATTCCTCAAGGCCGGGCCGGGCTTCTGTACGTACAGATTGGGGTGGGGGCAGCTGGACCCCCCTCCCAGCCCCGGAGGGGTCAGCTGGGGGGGTTCTTCCCAGGCCCGCTTCCTCTCGCCTTCCCAGAGGCCTGTTCCCGGGGGAGCAGGTGACGGGCTGTGCTCTCCCGGCCTAGGCCTCGGGCCACCCCAGATTCTTCTCCTATTTTCCAAGCTGGTGCGTTTTCACTTCGTTTTCTTCACCTGTATCTTCAACCATTGTACTGCATGGTCCACTGAGGCTAAGAGGGTATTTGTTACCTTTTCCTATTTGAAGCTGCTTTGAAAAAGACTCAAAGCATCTAGTCCCTGCCTGTCAGACGTGTAGACTGGTCGGAGGCGTGTGTCCGTACGCTGCCCGGGGACCCTGCTCTGCTCTCCCCTGCGGTGGCACCTCCTTCGGCCGCTTTGGGCTGAGCTTCTCCCAGGACAGGCTCCCTCCAGCGCCCAGCGGTTCTGGCCGATTGTCCACTCGCACTGCGGACGGCAGGTTAGCAGCAGCGTGTGGCTCTGAGTGTATGTGTGGGGCCCGCCGCCGTCCTTCTGGGGGGGCTCCCTGTCTCCACCGCTGCTGGTGTCTTCACGCTTCCCCTGTGCCACAGGCCACCCGGAGAACGTTCGCCACACCCCTCAGCGGAGGGCACGGGCCTGCCTGTGATCCCTCAGGGACCGAGTCGGAGACAAACAGCTTTTCAGCCTCTGTTACCTGCACTCCATCTGCTCGTGCACCCGGGGCCCAGCCCCGCGCAGTCCCAGGGGCCCGGCACTCGCTGCACCCTCTGCTCGGCGGGGGAGGGGCAGGGGCTGCCTCTGGGCTCATCGCCGTCCCCAGCCGCCTGCCCGCCCGCGGTGGGGCCGGGCCTCCTGCCTACGTCGCTTTCCACCTGTGTGTCTGCCGTCCCGCTCCTGCGACTCTCCTGCCCGTCGCCACCTCTGGTGTCCTTCTCCTTAGAGGTTTATGGCGTTAAAAACTCTGCCTGCCTCGCTTTGGAGACACTTCTGTGGAAAGGAGCAGAAAATGTATGCATCCCAGCCATGGTCCCTGATTGGAGAACTCTGGGTGTTGTTCGAATTCTTCTTTTCTTTATTTTTCTTTTGCTCTGGTGGGTATGTACTTACCTGACTTTGAACAACACTAATAAACCTGAGTACAAACCAAGCCCTGTGAGCGATCGCCGCTGTCCCCGCAGCAGAGAGCGACATACCGAGTTGTACGGGAACGTGTCCCCGAAATCTCTCCATGCTGCGGTGTCCCCCTTACAGACTTGCAAGGCCGGGTCGTGACCTTCTGAGAAGTGTTTCCTTCCTTAGTGGCTGACAAAATAGTGGCATGTTTCCAATGACGGTGTTTTCCGTGTGCCAGTGTTTTACAGGTGGAAATAAGTTACAAATGTTAAAGAAAGAAATAGGAGTCAAGAAATAACCTGATAAATTCTTAAAATGGCACCGAAATCCTAAAAATAAAGGGCTGGCAAATACCTCTGATGATCCTAGTCACTAAATAATAAACAAATAATGAAATTCAAGGACTTTTTTTTTTTGGTTAAAAGTTTCAACCACACTTTCAGCTGACTTGCGTTCCAAGTGACCGTGGATTGATTTTTTATCCTGCAACTTTACTGAATTCATTGATTCAACACTTGTTTGATGGGGGTGTTTAGGGTTTCCTGTAGATAATACCATGCAGTCAGCAAATACCTTTCCAATTTGGATGCCTCTTATTTCTTTTCTTGCCTAATTGCTGTGTCTCGTACTTCCAGAACTGTGTTAAAGTGGTGAGAGTGGGCATCCTTGTCTCGTTCCTGCTCTTAGGGGGGAAGAGCTTTTGGCTCTTTACCATCGAGTGTTGTTAGCTGTGGTCGTGGCAGGTATGGCCTTTCTTATTGTACATTCCATCTATACCCACGTTGTTGGGAATTTTTGTCATAAATGGATCTTAAATTTTGTCAGATGCTTTTTCTGCATCTATTGAGTTGATCATATGATTGTATCCTTTATTTTGCTAATATGGTGTCTCATATTGGCTGATTTATAGATATTCAACCATTTATCCCTGGAATAAATCCCACTTGATCATGGTGTGTGATCCCTTTAATGTACTGTTGAATTCAGTTTGCTAGTACTTTGTTGAGAATTTTTGCATCTGTGTTCATCAGGGATTTTGGCCTGTAATTTCCTTTTCTTGTAGTGCCTTTGTCTGGTACCTGGGTAATGCTGGTCTTGTGAAATGAGTTTGGAAAAGGTCCCTCCTCTTCTATTTTTTTAGAAAAGTTTGAGAAGGATTGGTAAAGTTCGTCTTTGGATATTTGGTAGAAATCACCAGGAAAGCCATCTGGTCCTGGACTTCTGTTTGGTGTGGGGTTTCTGGTTAATGATTCAATTTCCTTAGTAGGAATTGGTCTGTTCGGATCTTCTGTTTCATCCTGATTCAGTCTTGGTAGTTTGTATGTTCCTAGGAATTCATCCAGTTTTTTGAGATTGTCCAGTTTGTTGGCGTGTTCACAGTAGCCTCTGAGAGTCCTCTACTTCTGCGGCCAAGACATAATGCCTCCTCTTCCGTGATGCTATTTATCTGAGCTCTCTTTGTTTTCTTGGTGATCTAGCCAAAGATGTGCCCATTTTGTTTCTCTTTTTAAAGAACCGGATCTTACTTCACTGATGATTTCTCTTGTCTTTTTTAGTACCTATTTCATTTATTTCTGCTCTAATCTTTGTGATTTCCTTCCTTCTACTAAGCTCAGGCAGATGCATTTAACATTCTGCTTACAGTGGGCGGCACCCAGGGTTTGATGGAGCGTCATGCTGGGGTGTGTGCTGGGCCCGGAAGGGGGTGCCAAAGGTAATCGAAAGGTTTCTTTATTGGAGTATCTTCTTAGGCTGCTTTCTGTCAGCGTAACTCACATCTGCAGGGCCCACACGCCGCAGAGCATTCCTGGCAAGCCATATTTCTGTTGCTATTTAAAATCTTTTTCCCTCCTAAAGGCATTTCTCATGTGAAGAGGGAGGAAGGGACCCCTAGACTGTGGTTCATAAGGAAGGACATTCGATCCGAGTTAGGAGCCGTTCACCGGCTCGAGGCCTCTCCACGCTCACGCCTTACGCCTTTGTCAGTCTTGACAGTGATGGGCTTTTCAAATAATCATTGTTTTTAGCTCTGTAACTGACATACTCTGTAAGTTTTGTATACTAATACATGTAGTTTCACGAATGGCAAAAACAGCTTCTGGATATCATGGAAACAGATTTCAGTAGGCTTGTGCTGTGTGCGCCACAGTGGTGGAGTGTTGGGGCCTGAAATTAGATGGGTTGTTGGGTTGAGTGGATCTCCAGCAGCAGAAATTCAGGCTTTTGGAGTGGCCCCGGCATCTCCTGTCGTACAGCGAATGTTCTCCCTGGAAAATTAGCAATTTTGTATTTGGCTTTGTAGCAAACTTGTATTTCTTTGGAAACACTAAGTCTTATCTTTGGAAAACACTCTAGTTGGGGGTGCTTTTTTTACTTGTTAGGTGATGGATCTTGAACAAGGTGCGAAACAGTGCAAGCCACGAAGGGTTCACCTGCACTCGCTCGCTCGCACAGGAAGGCCGGCTGACATGGAAGAGAGATGTGGGCGAGGCTGGGTTCTGCTCCGGCGTCCTTACCCATCTGGAAACTGGTCGTTGCAGAGTTTCTGCAAGAGCTAATTAGATAATGTGTATCAAACACTCCGTATATTTCAATTTATTTAGAATCTCCATAAAGCGCCTGAAAAGTGTGGTCATAAAACTTGTTGTAAGGCATCTCGAGAAGGAAGGAGAAACTTGTCTACATGAATTTATTGACAACAAAGACACGTTCAAGTCATCTGTTACTCTGATGTATAAAAATCAGGAGACGACCTCTGAGTTAGGCAAAGGGCTCGCACAGCTGGACCCAGACCGCTCTCCAGCGCGACCTAGCTGGGCCCACCTGGTCTTGCAGTCATGGCCAAGGCCAACTTACCCAGCGCCGTCCATCTGCCTGACCGGGAGGCTCAGTCTCTCTGTGACTGTGACTCTTTTTGGGCACACGGGTTTCTGGAGTCGAGGCTGGGGCCGAAAGCCCTGAAACGAGGTGAGAGCACGTCACCCACAGGCTTCTCAAGGGAGGGAACCAGGGTGCCGGGAAGGCCTTCCTGCCGGGGTTGAGCAGAGCTGGGAGGAGCGCGAGTAAAGTAAGTGACCAGAGGGGTCGGTGACATGGGGTCTGCGCCCGGACCGCTGCTTGTCCACTCGGGGGCAGCTGGCCGTCGGCATCGGCTCCGCAGTGAGCCTGGGAAGACGCCATTGGAAATTGTTGGTTAATGGTCCTACTCTGGCGTGTCCTGGTGGGAAAGACAGCTGACAGAAAGTGTTCGGCCAAACACAAATGAGCCAGAAATAATAATTAAATTATATCGTGTCTCCAACAAGAATAAAATCCCATCGCCCACTGCAGTGTTAGCATAGTAAAAGAAATAAACAGAGTAAGCCAGTGCGGCTGATAAAGCGCTTTGCTAATGGTCTAAGTGGGCTGGAAACCTGAGCGCGGCCGGGGTCCTGGGCCCTGACTTTGTCTTGCTCTTCTCTACCGTAACTTTCATTCGTGACAGGAATTTAAAGTCTGGATCCATAAGGCATGTTTTCAAATGGACTCTTATCACTTACAAATGTAAAATCCCCACATTTCCGAGTGAAGGGAACTTCTTCTACGGACTAGTCTCTCCTCCAGGAGCTGTCGAGAAAATACGGAGTTATTTCCTGTCTTCACTGTGAAATACTTACATGTATACATGTTGTAACTAATGGCGCGATTACCTGGCATTCATTCATGCCAGTAATAACTTTCTGGGGACTTAAGAGTGACAGACAGACATAACTATGACCTAGTGTTTTAAATAAATGTGTTGTTTTTTGGCAAAAAGGAAAAAAAAGGAAATTGACTCTGTCTCCAGACTCCACAACTCGTATCTCTACGCAAGTGACGTTTGGCGGTCGGGGCCGTGCTGTCTTCCCGTTGTTAGGGATGAAGGGCCCGGCCCTGCCTCGTCCGCCAGAGACTTAGGCGAATCCGCCGCATCTATCTTTCTGGAATCCCTAGAGGACCGGCGGGTGTTGTGTGACAGATGTGCTGACACATCTTTCTTGAGTAGGAGGCTCTGAGAGCCACGTTTTCTTCTGCTCCCTGTGGTGCCCCCGTGCCTCTAGAGAAAGGGAAGGAGAATTTCCAGGACCGCAGGTGTGGGCACTTCAGGTCTGGTCCTGATTTTGTTCCTTATGAGATTGGGCTCCGGCGTTTGACGTCCTCACCTTTATTTCTCCTCTGTGAAATGGGACTCATTCAGGCTTCTCACTGTCGTCAGTGCGGGTGACAGCAGGGGCGTGTTGTCAGCCTGCTGAGCTCGATAGAAAAGCGCGCAGCGTCGAACAAACAGTCCGGCTGTTGGCTTGCAGTCCCCAAAATAGAGTAGAAAGTACAAACAGAATTTTTAGTAGAAAGTGTTTTTCAAAAGAGTTATGCCAGCTCCAAACGTAAACGTTGGTCAGATGCTCTTACGTGGTGTGCGGTATTTCCTTCTTTATTTCTACTTAATTTCCAGTAATGTTTCCTCACAGCGTTCCCTATTTACGTAATCATGTGCAGCTGCTTTGCTCACCTGTTCCTCAGGCCTGAGAGTTTTATTATTAATTTCCTCTGCACCCTCTGGCCGGGAGGAATGTGTCTATGGGCTCAGATTATCAGGGCTCTGGGAGTGAAGGGGACTTCCCGGTAGGTTCCAGGAAGATACGTTTCTTCGCCATCTTGCCGGCCCGTGTCCATCACTTTCCTGACAAACAAGAAGCCCTCTGCCTCCACACTGTGGGACCCTGTGTCTGGAATAGCAAGCTATTGTCTCAGTGGCCAATCAGAATTTGCTGAGACAGCCCCGCTTCTGGCCAAAGCTTCCGATTAAACATCCGATTAAAAATCAGATTTGGATTTTCTGAATTTTGTTCTTTTTCCCAGTGCCCCCGACAAGTCAATTGAGGCATTGTTCTTGAAAATCCTCACCCTGGTTTTCTGTGTGAGCCAGAATTAGGGTTTTTTTCTCCTGTAAAGTTGTAAGCCAAGGCTAAACTATGTCAGCAATGTCGCCTGCGAGGATGCTGTGCAGAGCCTGGGTGTGCACAAGTCCCGGGTTTCCAACCTTCCTCCCCGGACCCTGCAACCGCTACAAGCCCTGTGCTCGCTGCATAAACACCTGAACCGCATCGGCAGAGCCGCTTTACAAGCAGCCACATTCCAGCCACGCTTGCCTCGTGTCACCGTTGTCAGACCCAGAAGCTCAACTCCGAAGTTCGCCCCAAGTGCATGAATCTGCTAAAAATGCCAAAGGCGCGCCGCCCTGTGAATGCGCCGGACCTTGTGGTGTTGACGGTGCCTCTTGCGGGAGAGCCAGCTGATCCATCAGCGAACACGAGGGGCGGCGCGGGGGACGCGGCCAGTGAGCGGGCGGGTCAGCGCGGTGGGATGCGGGGAGGGGAGGAGCCCCAGCGCCCTGCGGTTGTGCCCGCGCGTGCGCATGTGCACGTGTGTCCGCATGCGTGTGTGCACGCGCGCACCCGTGTGTGCACGTGTGTNGCGGCGGCAGCCCCCCGCGCGGGCGGCCCTCGCGGGCTCCGCGGTGCTTGCAAACCCCTAATTAATGCAATCTGCAGAAACGAAAACATTCCACTTAAATGTGTTTTTGAACAAGTGCTTGAGAAAACACGGAGGTAGCAGGACGCCTCTGGCCGAGGGACGCCTTTCAGCGGCGGGACGTGTCCTCAAAACGCCCATTGTATCGAAAATACCGAGGTTTGCAGGGAGCACAGCTCCGGTTCTGCTTTTCAGCAAAAATTCGAAGCAGTCCTGTGAGCCTCCACCCCCCTCCCCGTAGTATGAGGGGGGAATAAGTTAGTGAGTTCACTGTTCATACCTAAAATTCTTCTGGAAGAGTCCTTGGGTCCCTGCCTTGTGTCTTGCAAATGACTTGTAGATTAGAAGCTGCTCCCTAAAAGCTGCGAGGAGGCTTTCACAGGCTCAGCCTCCCAGCAGAGCCGTCTCCAGGCCGCAGCCCGCTCACCCGCTCGCTGCGTGTACCCCGTGTCTGCCTCCTGGCACATACATGCTCGGGCACAGTGTCCTCACAGCGATCCCTCCCCCAGAGCACGCCGAAGGCCGCAGGGAAACAGGCCGCTTCTCAAAAGCAGACACTGGCATTTCCTTCCAGAGCCCTAGCAGCCGCTTACCTGCCCTTGCGGCGATTTTCTGAAAGTGTAAAGCGTGGACCCCCGTGTGCCCGCTCCCCGGGGCCCGTGGTCCGTTGGTACCTCCCTGGAGAGGCAGACGACCTCTCTAGGTTCTCTCCCCTCCCCGCCGCCCTCCTGTGTAGCACTGACTTTGCACCTCTGGTCCTCTGCTCAGGCTGCTCTGCGGGGCTTGTGGCTGCAGGAAAGGCAGTGCCCCTTCTCTGCACCCCCCGCCCCAAGACCTTCTGCCTAAAACTGACATTTGCAAACACAATGCCCTGCCCTTTTGCATCCGGGAGAAAACTCTAAAGCCCTGAAATATGCGGGCGTATTCCTGCCCCACAGGCTAAGAACTGAGAAGGTGGCCGAGGGGTTGCGGAGGTGGTAGATGCGCTGCATCCCCTGTGGGGGTCATCATCTCATTTCACATCAGTGTCCAGCTTTCGGGGACTTTTGTTTCCTCTGCAAGGTCTGCGTCTGATNGAGAGAGAGAGAGACAATGTGAGCAGGGGAGGGTCAGAGAGAGAGGGAGACACAGATTCAGAAGCAGCTCCAGGCTCCGAGCTGTCGGCGCAGAGCCCGACGTGGGGCTCGAACCCACGAACCGTGAGATCATGACCTGAGCCGAAGTCGGACCCTTAACCGACTGAGCCGCCCAGACGCCCCCAATTCACATTAATTTTGAAGGCACCCATGCCGTGGTCCGTGTGAGGGAGTTTTACGTGCTGTGATTACCAGCTGCGGGGCTGTGTCCCCCGGTGGGAGGGCCTGGGCGCTAGTGGGCTCCTCGCCCGTCACAGGGTGCTCAGAGCACCCGGCTTTGCTCTTGGGAGGACATGCGCTCCGTTGAGGTAAATCGTGCAGGGCTGGTCAGGCGGGCGAGACAACACAGGTCTCTCTCTGCCTCCTTCTCTCCCAGCTTGTCGTCTCACCTCAGGACTGGGACACCCCGCACGCCTGTGGCTTAGAAGCCTGTCACATGGGCTCTGTGTGA
>NW_027528991.1:1456213-1464666 GCF_008692635.1 Crocuta crocuta | reverse complement strand
GTAGGACCCCCCCCCCCCGGCCCCACCTGGTCCCTGTCGGGCGCAGTGCGGGCAGAGCACGTTCATCACCTCCGCTGCTCTGTGCCCAAGACTAGGGGAATCTGCTTTGCTTGGCAGTTCTTCTCTCCCGCCAAAGTCGGTCTTTAGAAACGGCGCCGTGCCCTTTCTGACGGCTTTGATAATGTCCCGGTCATCAGTTGGACCGATCCCTGCCAGTCCGCAGATGGCGGTGCTAAGTGATTGATCTGCCTCATTGGGTCCGTTTGCATGTCTTCCTTTGAAAGGTAGGTGCATCCTAAGGCCAGGTTGTGTCCATTTCTCACGGGAATGGCTGACTTCTCTTGTTTTATTTCTGCCGATGGCTGAGATTGGAAAAATTTCCAGTGTAAGTGACCAGGACGCACGCAGTTGTGTTCTTCAGAGCGGGCGCCTGTGGCCGCTCCTCTCACACTTGGTCACAGGTGTGGTCGTGAGGGTCCCACGGTCGGGCACCCCGCACCTGCACGTGTCCTTCGGGGGCGGTGAGGAAGCACGTGGCCTGACCCCCTCCGCACGGATCCTGCGGCCTGCCGGCGGGCTCGCCTCAGGGCGGGCTAAGCGCCCACACGGAGCCCTAGTCTCGTGTTGCCCGTGAGCGTCAGTCTCCTAGGCTCCTGGCGGGGACCTGGCGGCCGCACCCGTGTCCCTGTGCGCCCTCCGTGAAGGGCGCATTGTGTGTGCCCCCGCTGTGTGCCCGCAGCCGCCCACCCAGGGTCAGGGCAGCTGCCCCGGGACGCTGAGCTGATCTAGCTGTTTCCAGAGTCAACCTGCACTCGTTTCCCTTCCCTCGGGGGACGGGCGTTCCTGGCTCTAATGTGGGCACCTTCAGGGACTTTAGAAGTCTGCCCGCCTTCCCCCTGGGAGGGGACGTGCTGAGGACCCGTTGGTCTGGGGGACGAGGAAGCACAGGCTGTTTTCTGCCCTGTGTGTATATCTTTGCTTTGAAAGAGAAGGAAGGGAGGGGAGAGGCAGTGTTTGCTCATATATACATCTAAAAATGTTTCGTCATTGGCGCGTCCCTCAGAGGGTCTGACAGCGTTACTGGGGCATCAACGTTTCTGGGCCATGGGGGGAGGGGTGTGCACCGGCTCAGCCTCAGATGTTTCAGGAAGGCATTCCGGGTTTTTTCTCTTCTCCCGCCACACAGGCTCTGAGTGGATGGCGCTCGGGAAGCCTGGGTTTCATTCATCAGCAGAGCAGCCACGGAGGTGGCCACGGAGGAGGAAAGTCACCACCGTAGGCAGCCTCCTACCTAGACGGCCCGGCCTCTGGAGGGGGTCACTGTAATTTTGATTTGAGATCACGACCATAGACACCACGTGTAAACACTTCAGGCCCTAAGAGGATGGGGCAGTAAACAGGCATCCATGTAACGATGGCTCAGAACAGATTTCTAGGCAGTTCTACATCAAAAGGAGCCTTCCTGAGCCTCTAGGATTTTAGGACGGGGCTGTTATTACGACGGGCAGAACAGTGGGATGGAGCGAGGTAACGTGTGTTTCTGAATTAAAATTGCACTCTTCTCCACATACCACGTGCAGGCTGAGGCTGATGAACTTCCAGTGGGATTTTGACATTGGAGAAGGAAAATTAAGACTTCGAATTAGAAAATTAGAATCATCTCCTCTCTGTTTCCCCAATCGATGGTGCTGGTAACGGGGTAGGACCCCACTCTGTACGTGCCTAGAGTTAGAATAACACTCAGTACATTACATATTTAACCAAAGCCCACAGAGGAAAGAATTCAGAAAATAAAATCCTAATTTCAGATGGGCTGAGAAGAAATTATTCTAAAAGTATTACTAACAGACATTTATATGTGGCTTTGCAGCCCCAGGCTGAAAATCAAAGAGCAAAGATTTGTAATAAAACAGAATATATCGGAGCCAAGTAAATGTTAATGCATTTATATTGTCAGAATTAAAAAAAAAAGAAATAATAAACGGAAACTTGTGTACTGTAACATCTGGCTAAATTTAACGAGAAGTTTTGACACGACGGCAGTCTTAGGATGACGACTAAAACCGATTCTGCCCAAATCCGGTGTACTGCCTGTGACATCTTGCGGCAGGTCACGGGCGGGGCTGGTGCCGAGAAGGCCAAGTGACCCTGCGCTGAGTGAGTTAAGGACCTTCCCTCGTTCTACTCGCTTTTCCCTGGTGGCCTTTCTGGTTTTCCTTCTGCCCAAATTGCAGCGACCCCCCTTGGCTTCCGTCACCATGATGCCCTCTGTCGATGCGGCGGCTGCTGCTGTCGCTGGACCTGAAATCCAGAAGAGGCTTCTGAGTCTCTGTTCCCCACGTCCCCTCCTCGCAAGTGCTGGTGTGCGACCCCACGCACTGTGGTCAGCTTGCGGGGGTTGGGGGTCGCCTGCCATCCTGTCCTGCATCGTGTTGCCCACCCACCCATTAGCAAGCCCCGCGCCTCTGGGGGGTAAGGCAGCTCTTGAGGGTTGAGGTTGCTGGCATGGCCTCTGCCAATAATAACGAAGTTTCAGAAAGCGTGAAGAGCTTGAGGTAAACACAGTGACGGGTGGCGTGTTTGGTGATTGGCGGGGAGCACTTCAGTGTGGTCGGGCCATCGCCCCGCTGCGTTTTGGATGTTCTCAAATTTGTCGGATTTTAGTCACTTCTTAAAGAGCGAGTTCGTCGGTTTGTTGGTAACGGTGCCCTGGGGGGCCCAGCCCGGCCCACGGTGGGCGGTCGGGACGATGGACGTGGCCCTGGGCCCGGCTGAGGAGCCCTGTGCTGTGGGCGAGGGAGAGGAGGCCAGGGCCTTGGCTGCCCCATGAGGATTGCGTTGGGGACCCTCACAGTGGGGTCCCCACCTCCCTCAGGGCTGCAGGGGGGGCTTGGGGCGGCTCGAACCTCAGGGCGGGACTTTCGGGCCCTCCCGGCTGCAGCCCTGAGCAGCGAGCACCTCTCCTCCTGCACGAGCGAGCCACGATTTTGTGTCTGGGTGGAAAGTTTGCACACGCTCTGAGGGGTGAGGGACGGTGCGGCACCAGGTGGGCAGTCTGACGATTTTAATTTCTGAGGGAGCGTAGTCAGCCCCGTGGGGCGAGTTCGCAGTGACCTGACTTACTCTGTGGTTTGGCAGGCGCCCTGCACCAGCGCTTTTCCAGCCACCTTGGAGCCCCGAGCGCTGGGGTCCGGCGGCCCCGTGCACCCCAGAACCTGACCCCGTGCGGGGCGCTCACATCCCTCCCCTTCTGTGCTCCTCAGAGAACTGGCCGTCGACCTGCCCTTTCTGCATGCGTCTGGGCTGTTTCTGGCTAACCCCTCGCATGCCAGCCCCCCCTCCGACTCTGCCCCGAGGATCCCTAGAACCCAGAGGGCAGCACGCGTCACAGCTGTCACAGAGCTGCCCTCGCAGCTTCCCAGCCGTAGGGGCCCTTCCTGGCATTCGAAATCAAAGTGACATAAAGGCTTCCTGACATAGTCACCCCGTGGAGAAAGGCCAGTCACTGAAATACGGAAGGGAAATTACAAGATCAGATGATAAATTCCACGAATGCTGGTATTTTTACAGACGATTCGCCAGATTTGAAGGAAGGTTTCAGAGCAGAATCTAGTGTGTCGTCTGGGCTCGGCTGTGTGTGGGTTCAGTCCACGCGGGGCGGCCAGTGTGTGACCGAGGTTTTGAGTACACGTAAGATTAAAGGAAAAAACAGATCTTTGGGAGAGAGACATGAGTGTCCCGCTAGTCTGTGGCCAGCAGGCTTGAGGCCGTCTCACGAACGGGAGCGTGTGGTTCCTGGCAGATGGGGGGGAGCGATTCCGACAGCGTGTCACCCGCGTGGGACACAGGTGTCCCCGGCACGCTTTGGTGACGTGCAGCCCCCTCCGGAGCAGTGAAAAATGATGCTCTGCTTTCCCATCATACTCTCTCCTCCGAGATCAGGCGCGGTAAGTGCGTTATTAGACTAATGTTCTTCCCTGTGAAACAGTGCAGCCAAGGCAGGCCCGCGGGGCGGCTGTCCAGTGTGGGCTCGGCTCCCCCACCTCTGCCCAGCCCACGGGCCAGGCCGGGGCAGCTCTGCATGGCAGGAAGGGGGAGGGGACGGAACGCCCCTCCCGGAACTGGCGAGGGCCGGGACACGGGGCCAGGGAGTCCCTCGTCTCCGGGAAACAGGCACAGCTTTTAAACATTGACAGGAGAGAGGAACGGACGCTCCATGTCCCGCTCTCCTGCCGTTCACCACGGAATACCACTGGTCATCAAGGGTTCTCTCGGACCCGCAGGCTCTGGAGGGGGTTTGGTTTTAATGAGGGCTGAGAATCGTGCGGTCTTTAAAAACGTGTCCATATCCGAATCAACCAGAACCTGTGTCATCAGTTTTCCACGGGCCATTCGCGGAGCTGTTCAGAGGCGACCACGCGGTCTTCTGGAGGCCAGACCCCTGCTTCTCAGGCCTGGGCTGTCTCTCCGGGGTTCGGAGGACTCTGAAGATGAAGGGATTGTCCACGTGCCCCGGCACCGCTCCGAGTGCCGTCGTCCCTTCTGCGGGCATCCGCAGGGCCCGCGGCTCCCAGCTTCCTCTCTGGACAGCCCCACTTGGGGCTTCGGTTGAACCATATCCTTTTAGGAGTGTGGCCCTCAGTCCAGAGGCAAGATCTGAAAAGCAGTCAGTCAGTAGGCAGCAAAGCATAGCCTTGTATGAGGCAGTAGTGCTGGAACTTTCCAAATCCGTTTCTAGATTCTGTTAAGCCAGTCTCCCCTGTCATTGTTGTAAGCCATCTTTTCTAAGTTTTTCCTGCAAAAGCTAAATTTGCACCCTGATCCATATGTGCTCATGACAGTCCACAGGGGGACTGTCCCCTCTGGCTTATGCAGATTTGTTGAGCACTCTCTCCTCCGTCTTCCTGTAAGAGGGCTGGCCTCAGTGCACCCGAGGGACAGGCTAGGACTCACTCCCAGGAGGTGAAACATGGGGACGTGTCCATTTCCTGTGTTGATCCACTGAGCCAGGGAAACAGTCCCGGGAGGTCTGCGCCTGTCTTTCCCCGCCTTCCCCGTCCTCAGAATCAAGTCCTTAAGAATCAGTAAAACCCTACATCGGATGCCCAAGTTCACGTTGCTGTGAACCGTGCTCCAAAAAACCCCAATAACTTGACAGTTTGTGAATAAAGTCTTCAACCAGCTACGGATGCTCCTAAATGTCCTGTTTCTAGCTCCTTGTTTGCTGAATGTCTCCGGAGATGTGGACGTGGCCTTCTGAGACCGGGATGATTGTATGTGGTTCGTGGGACCAGGAGTTCGTGTGACATAATAAATTGTTTTCACACTCCGAATCTGTCTCTCCCGAAATAGACAGCCCGCTTTCTGTGCTCTTGCAATACTATCTCGTGTGTCCCCGGGCTGGCCCTGCCAAGACACTATATATATATCGTGGGCGTATATATTTTAGATTTTTGTAAGCGCCTCAGGGTTAGGAAAGTGAGTAACTGCTCTGACCTGAACATACACGTTTGCTAAACTGTAGCTTTGCCGAATCTGCAGATATGTGCTCATGATAATCAGTTCTTCATTCTGAAAAGATTTATCTTTCAGAGGGAGTTGTCATAGACGGATCGTTCTTTTCATTCAGAGCTTTAATCCAGGTGGAGGGCCCTTCCTTTGGCACCCCGGGCACCCGGGCAACCTCGACACCCGCAGGGAGCGCGGGCGTGGGGACTTGGCTGGGTTTTACGCTGCTGGTTCGGGCTTCGGCCACCGGAGGGAGCCCAAGGGCAGCCGGGCTGCGGCTGGGGAGGGGGTGCGGGGGCTCCTGGGTGGGCTTTGGGGTCTGACCCCCAGCAGAGCCCCTGCCACCTTGACCACGAAAAGACCCCACGGGAGGCCGCTGCCGCTTAGTGTGAGTTCGGGCCCCACATTCAACTTTCCAGGTTTAAAGATTTGACTTGTGATGCAGAGACGCTAAATCAGGGAATGAAGAAACAGGGACATTTTTATGTGAAGTTTCCGGCGCTGTGTTTGGAAGTCTGGGAGCAAGCAGCCTGCTGAAGTCTGGGCTGTCGCTCAGCTGTGGGGCAGAGCGCGGCTCTGAATAGCCAGGCAGGAGCGCCCCCCCCCCCCCAGGACGCTGCTTCCTCTCTCTCTGCAAGACGGGCTCACTCGTGCGTCAGATTGGGTTTGAAGTGGTGGCTTCGCTTCCTTTACCTGCTAAATTCATATCCGCTGTCCTTGTGCTCCAGGGACAGAAGCTCTCAAACAGCCGCTTCGAGACGGACCCTCTCCGGTCCCCAGCTCCGCTGGCTCTTTGCACACGCTCTGTGGACCTCTCCCCGCACCCGGCTGGGGGACCATTTACATTTCTGTGCACCCAGAAATCAGAAGGACATTTAGAGAGGTCCTTACCAGCCCCATTTTCATTCCCATCTCTGTCCCGTCCCCTTCCTTCGTGTCCGAAGCTCTTCTCTCTCTCGGCCCTTCCGCCGTCGCTGGGTGGCCTGTTGACCGCCGCAGAGGGCACGCCCGCTGTTCTGGGGTTTTCCAGACCTCCACAGAGCCGGGTGCTTGTCCCAGGCTTCCTGGAGCCTGGGTCAAGAGCACCGTGGGGTGCCGGGTGGCCCTGCAGGTGGCTGCTGGGACGGGGGCTCTGTCCCTGGGCTCTGGGCGTCCTGGGCGCCGCCCGGGCCTGGAGGGGCCCTGGCACGCGGTCTGTGTCCCTCACAGGGCTGCACCTGCGCCCCGCTGGGCTCGAGCAGGCCCTGGATGCGCAGGGGGTGCCGCCTCAGCTTCGCGGGTGAAGTCTGGCAGGAGGGGGGCCAGCAGCCTCCCAGGGCCCGGGTCCAGCCCCGCTCAGCCGGTGGCCCAGGCCGCACGCTCCCCGAGCACCCTTCCTTCCTGGCGGCTTGGCGCCTCAGCCCTTTCCCCTCATCCACGTTCCTACCTGAGCCCCAAAGTTAACAAAAAAGGACAAAATAATTGGCAAAGCAGAGTTAGGGGGTAATCTCTGTCTCTGTCTTCTCTCCCTCAGTTTCTTTCTCTATCTTTCTGTGTCTCTCTGACTCTGTCTCGGTCTCTGCCCTTGGGTTTCTTGAAGTCCGCACAGCGGGCACGGGGTCACTGCCCGCCGTCCTCACCCTTGCCGGGGCCCCGCTGCCCCCTCGGCCCTGCCGCACCTGTGCCCGCCAGCCTCCGGCCTCGGCTGCCTCCTCCCAACAGCGGGGAGGCCCCCGGGGAGGATGGAGACCCCGGCTGGCCGTGGGCTCCCAGAGCTGAGATGTCCGGGAAGAATGCATGAACTACCCCAGAACTTGACTCAGCCAAATCCTAACCAGGTTTCCTTTTTTAGAAAAATCACAAACTTTTTAATTAACTTCTTTTTCATTACTTTCTGGGTTTCCCAGTTTCACTGAGAACTCAAAACAGCCCTCTGTGAGTTTGCGGCTGTGAGATCGGGCTCAGGGTGTCCCCAAGGGCCAGCGCCCCAGGGCGGGGGGCCTCAGCCTGCGGGTGGGGGAGCGGCCCCCAGCAGTCAGACGTCACGAGGTGTGTGTGTGGGTGAGCCGGTGCCCACAGCCCAGCGCGGTGCCCGCGGGCGCCCAATTCTCTCCATGCACCGCCCTGGAGCAGAGGGTGCCCCGGGGGCCGCCCAGCGTGGTGTGTCAGTAAAGTTGCACACAGAGTCCTGGTGTCGGACGTTCTTGAGGGGCCGGGGGTGTGTGACCGACGTGACTTCTCCCCTGGGTGCCTGGTGCTGCCCCCAGGTCGTCATCCAGCCGTGGGGCACCCACTGCCCAGCAGACAGGACAGCCCTGCGTCGCGCACCCCGGGGCCTGTTGGAGGTGTGGCAGGGCCTGCGGGGGGGGTCGTGGCTGTCAGAAATGCTGTCAGGGGGTTGACGGGTGGGGGTGGGAACTGTGCGGACAGGCGCCTGGATGCAGGAGGAGGCCTCCTAGCCCGCCCCCAGGGTGCAGGAGTGGGGGGAGAGCATGGGGTGCCCTGAGAGGGCGGGCTGGGCAGCTCCGGGAGCCTCCCGGCGTGCCGGCAGGAGTGCAGCCGTGTGCTGGGCGGGGTCCCTGGTGCTGGCTCTTCGGCTCTGCCTCGGTCAGGGCAGGAGCTGGCCGGCCGAGCCTGGACGGGCCATGGGGGGCAGCCCGCTTTGGTCTGACGCTAACGTAGGAGTTTTCTAGAAAACAGGCACACTTTGTAACAGACGGGCCACTCCCATGTGCTGCCCTCTCTCTCTGAGCAGAGGCGGGAGGGAGAGCAGGGGGGAGGCGGGCAGGGCGCTGCACTGGCTTCCCCGGGAGCGCGGGCTTCTCTCCGGCCTCTGCTGGGAGGTTCACGCTCTCTCTCCTTCACTCCCCGGAATCCACTTCCTGAAGACCCAGCGCGGCTGGTTTGCCTGGGAGGTTCCCTGACCCAATCAGGTGGAGAAACGGGGGCGGGAGGCCAAAGAGCGC
>NW_027528991.1:1455877-1456170 GCF_008692635.1 Crocuta crocuta | reverse complement strand
ACCTGCTCCCGGCAGCCTGGTGTGTGTGCTCAGGAAAGCCAGGCACGTGGAGGGCCCTCCCACACCCCCGCTCTTTCCGTGGATCTAGACCCTGGTGACCCCCTAGCAGGGCTGCTCCTGGACACGTTTCTTGCTGCTCCTCGGTGGTGACAGTGACTTGGGTGTGGGCTTCCTGCTTTGGCGATGGTGGAGACAAAGCGGCTACTCCTCAGGGTGGCAGTGTGCGCGGAGGTGTGGGGGTTCGGGCGGGGCGCTCGGGGCTCCGGAGGGCAGGTGCTGTTAGCCCAGGGCAG
>NW_027528991.1:1453959-1455779 GCF_008692635.1 Crocuta crocuta | reverse complement strand
GCAGCGCAGGCCTGTGTCCAGAGAGCAGAGGGAGGGGTGGCGAGTCGGGTGGGCAGGGGAGGTGAGGGGCCCTCTGTCACCGTGCTTGTGGTCGCTGTCCCGGTCAACACACGCTTCCTCCCCTGCTGTGGCATCGAGTGCAGCTCTTTGGAGAGAGTGGGGCGCGGGGGGCTGGGCCGGGACCCTCCGCGTGCCCACCCCGCGCTGGGCCGCTTCCTGGCTGTGACGGCCCCACCCGCCCCGCCTGCTGGACGCCCGTGTTAGCTTGCTCTGGCTCCCTCACTCCCCACCGACACCGGCCCTTCCTCCAGGAAGCCTTCCCGACCCTCTGGTTGGTCTAGGGCCCACCCCGCGAGGAGCTGTGCAGAAGCGGGGGCATCACGTTAGGCGTGTTGGTATCATTACCCTCATCTCATAATAACGAAAAGCTAGTTATGAAGTATCTCTCAGAAACCAGCAGATTAACTGAATGGAAATTGCAGTGTCCCCCTTGCTGTGGCGGCTGTGCCAGGAACGCTGGTTAATGGGGCGCTTCCTGCTCTCAGGGCCCTGCACCGACCCCCCGTCCCCACAGCACTGTGGCCAGGGGGCTGCCAGAGCTCCACCTTGCGGGCGGGGCCGGGGGCACAGATGGCGCCGTGGGTGGGGGGCTGTTGCCGTCTGGGTCCCAGGTTGTCATGGGGGGACCGTCCGGAGTCCCCGTGGGGCTGCGGGCCAGACGCTTCCCCCCGAGCTTCATCGTCCGTGTGGGTCACCTGCGCCCCCCAAGGGGTGGTGTTGGCCCCGGAGCCTGGTGGGTGCCCGTGTCTCTGGCTGCGGCGGCCCTGGGAGACCCCTTCGGACATGATGCGAAAGGAGCCTAACTGGGTGGAGGTCTCGCTGATGGACTCATGCGCTGAAAAGATTTTCCCAGGGGCACTTTGCTTGCCTCGGACTCAGTGGTCACACTCATGTGACCGTCAAGCACACGTGTAAATAGCCAGAGGCTGCCTGCCAAGAACTACGTGCCCCAGGTCCAGCCCCGTGAGCGGCTCTTTAGAGAGACGCGCTGGGGTGTCCTGCCTAGAGATTAGAAGGAATTCTAGAAGCGGCGTAACCACATAACAGACGTTTTGAGAGATAACCCTGCTGACCCACACGGTGCCTCCGGACACGTCTGCTCCGCCCTGCTGCGTCCCCCTCCAGACTTCCGCACGAGAGCTCCAGAAGCGCCTTCCTGATGCCAGGGTTCCATCGCGTTATTCGGTAGCGTGGGGGTGGGGGTGATGGGGAGGCGAGGTGGGGGCAGGGCCNACCCCAACCTTCATGGCATATCGTATTCATTATCATGAAGGACTTATTCTGGTGGAAATGTGTTAATAGACAATAGAATCCATTTTTTTAATTTTATTTTTTTAAATGTTTTTATTTCTGAGAGAGAGGGACAGCGTGAGCGGGGGAGGGGCACCACAGAATCCGAAGCAGCTCCAGGCTCTGAGCTGTCAGCACAGAGCCCGACATGGGGCTTGAACCCACGAACCGTGAGGTCACGACCTGAGCTGAAGTCGGATGCCCAATCAACTGAGCCACCCAGGTGCCCCTAGAATCCATTTTTAAAATTAAGGATGCAAAACAAGGTGAATGCCACTGTGGCTTTTCTTCGCTTTAAATGCTTGTTATGTGAGGGGGAGGGACAAGCAGTGGGGGGGGGGAGCGGGAGGGTCTGTACTTGACCCTGGAGCCTCGGACGTTGGGAGCCCTGACATACGTCTGTCTGTAGGACGGCCGTGCTGACGTGGTATTTTGGATGGAAGGATGAGGAAAGTCTAAGCTCGCTCCCT
>NW_027528991.1:1450515-1453379 GCF_008692635.1 Crocuta crocuta | reverse complement strand
ACCCAAACCTTCATGGCATATCGTATTCATTATCATGAAGGACTTATTCTGGTGGAAATGTGTTAATAGACAATAGAATCCATTTTTTTAATTTTATTTTTTTAAATGTTTTTATTTCTGAGAGAGAGGGACAGCGTGAGCGGGGGAGGGGCACCACAGAATCCGAAGCAGCTCCAGGCTCTGAGCTGTCAGCACAGAGCCCGACATGGGGCTTGAACCCACGAACCGTGAGGTCACGACCTGAGCTGAAGTCGGATGCCCAATCAACTGAGCCACCCAGGTGCCCCTAGAATCCATTTTTAAAATTAAGGATGCAAAACAAGGTGAATGCCACTGTGGCTTTTCTTCGCTTTAAATGCTTGTTATGTGAGGGGGAGGGACAAGCAGTGGGGGGGGGGAGCGGGAGGGTCTGTACTTGACCCTGGAGCCTCGGACGTTGGGAGCCCTGACATACGTCTGTCTGTAGGACGGCCGTGCTGACGTGGTATTTTGGATGGAAGGATGAGGAAAGTCTAAGCTCGCTCCCTTGGTGCTGGGCACACTGTGAACTTAAAAGACTTGGCAGTCTTTTGGGGTATATTTTAAAGACCACCCGGGATGGCAGTGTGCAGGGTAACCATTTAAGGCTGTGCCCTTTTTCCTACAGCAAACTGAGTGTGTTTAACCTTCCAGTGGCTTTTCATTTCACACTCGTGTTGGTTTTTCTTTTAATGTTTCCTGAGAACCCGGTGTTGACTTCTGGTGTTTAAAGCCTCCTGGGTGTTAACGGGTCTTCACTCTCCTGGCACGTCTAACAAGGGCGGCTCCCTGCAGGTGTGTGGCTCTCGTGACCAAACCCCATCAGTCGCACCCGGTGGGAAGTGAGCCCGCGCCGAGGCGCCACCGGGAACCCCACTGGCCGTGACCCTCCCTGAGCTGTTACGTGGTGCCCGTGTTGTCCTAAGGTTTTCAGGACACTGTCATTCAACGCACCATGTTCTAGGTCAGGGCCTCACACGGATACATGGAGTCCCTTGGTGAGGAGATGGCCTGTCAGCTTTGCGGGAACCTGGTCACTCATTTAACGGGAATCCTTGAGGGTGGCCTTTGTCTAGACCACCCGAGAGGCCTGGGCTGCGCCCTTACCCCACACGGCCATCTTTTGCCCCTTAACTTTTGTCACTTCTGGGTCAGCAGAGCCCGTCACTTGAGCCCACTTTGTGTTAACTTTGGGCTTCCAGTTCCGTCAAGTATAATGAAGGCCGTTGCCATATTCTGAAGTCCGTGTCGATCTCTGACAGATTGACCTTGGGGAAATGTCACATTTGCAGGGGAGTGGTGAACGCGCCTGGGTTACAGCTGCCCAGCGTCTGTGGGGGAGGTGGGCCCTGCTGGCTGGAGTGCACACTTCTCTGGCCCGGGCCCCCCCTGGGCGGCCTCTGCTCGGAGCATTTTGGGCTCCTCTGAGCTCTCTGCTCGCTTGCTCGTTTGAGAACCCTGAGCTCTCCTGGTGTTGAGGTCACAGGGCTCTCTCGTGCTTTCCAAGGGTAGCTTCCGAGGACCGATGTGGAGGTGTAGACCGCACCGTCGCAGGGGCGTTTAGAAGGGGGATGAAAGGTGCGTTTAGAGATCGTGGGGAGAGAAGAGGCTCCAGTGATGGGGCACATCAGTCTTGGAAATGACCTGACCTCAGGGGCTCCCAGAGTGTGTAGTCTGCCTGCTGCCCTCAGTGCTGTGTGACCTGGTGAGCCTGGGAGGAACTTTCCTTCCTGCGGCTTCCAAGTTTCAAATGACTTTCAGCCATGTTGGCCGTGATCTGGAAGACAGTAAGCAGGTGTCTAATTTGGAGGTCCCCACGTTTATCTGGGGACACTGTCGGGGCCTGGCCCTGCCGGGCAGTGGGGGTGGCTCTCACAAGCTCGCTCCAGGTCACAGCGTCACCAGGGACCTCACCGCCCCTCCCTCGCCCACCCAGCTCTCAGATGCTGTGTCTCTAAAACGCCCCACTGACCCAAACTCAAACAACAGAAAATCATAAATGCTACCTCGCCTGCCGCCCCCTGCCCTGGAAAAGCACCGCTGCCCTGACACTTTCTGGATGACCTCAGGGGATGTCAGCGCAGGGCCGGTGGGGCCCCAGGGCGTTGCCGAGGTCAGAGGGGCAGGTGGCCGGAAGGGACGGAGCTGGGGTTGGGCTCCGCGTCACAACCCTGGGTCCACGCGGGTGACAGCTCCCGTGGGTGGCCCCATGGTGGCTCCTTCCGGGCTGACTGACTGGCAGCCCTGTCACCCAGCTGGGGGGAGGCTTGTCCAGAGCCGCTTCGGGGTGTATCCGTTCCCTGGGGAAGCGCTAGACAGCGCTCCCACGGGCCGGCCCAGACCACCCGTCCCACGCGAGTTTGGTTGTTTCTGCCGTTGTTTCCTCCCTACACCCGCGCCCCCAGGGTTCGGATGCCACCGGTTATGACATTCCCACCAACCACAAGCGAGCGAACTTGAAGAGATCTTGTGCCGCAGACTTTCAGCGTATTCGTCGTTGAACTTGGAAGTAGTGGTATTCCCGGAGTTTCCGGGTTTCTCTCAGGACTGCAGTCTGCCGTCGCAGAAACGGCGATCTCTGGGACGACACTGTGCTACAGAAAGGCTGCGGGCAGAGGGGGAGCGGGCGTGAGGTGCCCGGAAGCGGAAGCCGCATCAGGTGGCGTCTAGGACCGCGCCCGTGAGCCCGAGCTGCTGTACCAGCCCAGCTCCGTCTCTTGCGCTGACCGTGTGCGCGCCCCGCGGCCGCCACAGAGGGGCCAAGCCCCAGCATGGCGGGAGGGCGAGGCCCCGGGAGCACAGCGCAGCCCGCTCCAGGGGGGGCACTTATTCCTGAGATAGAGCCC
>NW_027528991.1:1431282-1450224 GCF_008692635.1 Crocuta crocuta | reverse complement strand
AGAGCAGCCAGCCGGCCTGTGCGGGCGTCTGCCGCTTTGTCTGACTGCTGCTTCTTGCCAAAGCTCAACACATTCTTTCTGGGTGACTTTTTAAATGAAAAATGAATTTCCATGTTGGTTTACCTGTTCTTTACTCAGCAAAAATAGTCGTTGATCATGGCGCAGTCATTTTCTATGGTTTTCTCAAATTTAGGTTTTTATTTTTATTTTATTTATTTAGAAAATTTTTAGTGTTTATTTATTAAAATTTTTAAAAATGTTTATTTATTTTTGAAAGAGAGACAGAGCATGAGTGGGAGAGAAGCAGAGAGAGAGGGAGACACAGAATTGGAAGCAGCTCCAGGCTCCGAGCCGTCAGCACAGAGCCCGACGCAGGGCTCGAACTCAGGACCTGTGAGATCATGACCTGAGCTGCAGTTGGACGCCCAACCGACTGAGCCCCACAGGCGCCCCTCAGATTTAGTTTTTATATCTTGACTTCTTGGTGCAGGTAGAAGGCCGGCCTTCGCTCTGGACTTGTCTGGAACCTGAGTGCCTTCCGGCGGGCGGGGCAGCGCCAGGTCAGGAGGGTGGCCGTGGCCGAGGGTCAGCTGGCTGCAGGCTGGGTCTGCAGGTAAGGAGGGAACGTCCGCTGGAGACGGCCTCCAGAAGCCTCCAGAAGAAAGCATACTTTGCACAGCATGTGTGCACATGCATCTGTCCCGGAGGACGGATTCTCCAGGCCTGGGCTGGAGGCAGGGCGGCATCGGGAGGGGGGTGACATCGGGTGTCCTGGCCTGGCCTCCCCGCAGGTGCTGGGGCGGTGCAGGGGGAGGTGGGCTGAGCCAGGCCTGGACCCAGGCTGTCCCCCTGCCCTCCGAGGAAGGGGGGCCCTGGAGCCACGGGTGTGTCGCTGAGCGCTTGGGCCACGTCTCTGGTCCAGCGGCTCCTGGCTGCACAGCCTGGACTCATGAGCCCTGAACTCACATGATGTGGCTGAAATGCACGTGAACCTTATACCATGTGGGCTGTGTCTCCACAAAGCTGTGAAAATTGTATTTTACTTTAAGCGTCTTACTGAGTTTATTCAGATGCTTTTCCTGTCGATCAAGGATAGTTTCCTTTCGACAACCCTGCCGTGGGTGATCCTTCTTCAGACTTTTCTTAAATCCCATGTAACCCCTGTTACGTGAGAAGAGTTACCGTACATGTGATGAAACTAGCGAAGAGGTGCAGGCTCCTGTGTATTCTCAGAGCAGGAATTATGTTTTCTTTCTTTCTTTGTTTTTATATTTTTTAATGTTTATTCTTGAGAGACAGAGACAGAGCATGAGCAGGGGAGGGTCAGAGAGAGAGGGAGACACAGACTCTGAAGCAGCTCCAGGCTCTGAGCTAGCTGTCAGCACAGAGCCCAACGCGGGGCTCGAACCCACGAGCTGCGAGATCATGACCTGAGCCGAAGTCAGACGCTCAACTGACTGAGCCCCCCGGGCGCCCCCAGTAGTTATGTTTTCTGTGTAAATAAATGCATTTGAACAGAAGCTTCAGAGCACCTGCAGCGAGCTGTCCGTGTGCGCTTCTGCTGTCCCGTTTGATCAGTCCCAACACTGAGCAAAATCAGGCCAGAGGCAAGTGCCAGGACACTGACCCAGGTTTGTGCCCAGCCCGCGATTGGAAGCCTCCAGGGCCCTCCTGTCCCACAGCGGTCAGAGCAGGGGAGGAGCGTGTGGGGTCGGCCTCTCTCAGCCCTGCTGTGCGTCGAGTCGCCCCGTCGCGCGTGCTTGTGTGCGTGTGTGTGTGTGTGTGTGTGTGTGTGTGTGTGTGTGGCTGTTGGGGTTAGTGACCTTCAAGGCCCTGCTCTCAGCGCCCTGCTCTCAGCGCGTGTGGATGCTCTGTGGAGACCTAGACGGGCCAGCGCCCCCGCACAGGGACGGAGCCCCGCCTCACAGCTGCTCCGGGCGCTGGTGTGACTGTGGAGTTCGGGGGTGCAGCGCTCACCTCCGCACACGCGGCAGACGTTTCTGAGGGGCCACGTTAACGTTGGGACGCGCGAGCAGTCTCTCTGATGCTAGTGCTTTCCCGTGCTCTGCAAGGGCCTGGAGCCGGGGTGTCAGCAGCCGTGACAGTGAGGTCCTGCGAGCTTGCGGTCTGGACAGGACAGCTCTGGGCTCCTGGCCGACGGGGCCCTTTCTTGTGACATGCTCCTGGAGGACACGGCCGGGCAGCTCGGCCTTCCGTGGGCAGCCACACTCCCAGCCGTGGCCCCCCTGCCCCCCACTGGTAAAGGAATCTTTATCCTGAGCTCAGGGTTTTCCAGGACATTGTCTCTGGCTCTTGTAGTGACATCAGAGGGAAGTGATTTTGGTAGTGTCTCTGGAAGACTTCACCCTCTGGAAATCCCTCAGTGAGTGGTGCGTCCCCAGCAGGGCAAGTGGGCAGCGCCCACGGTGCGTGGGCCTCAGTAGGGGTGACCAGCTGTGCTTTGTAAACAGATGCGGCTTCACCGGTTCACACAAACATGAAGGTTTGGCTGGTTGAGGGCAGGAGAGGGAGCATTAGAATTCATAGGGTCAGGGTTTGGATTTGGAAGCGATTTTCTAAATCTTTCTGTTTGTAAACGGTGTCCCGAAATCAATAAACTTTTGTCGCTCAGAGCACCATGCAAAGTCAGGCTCTGCACCAAAACCCACATCCCAGGCCGTTGTGGTAAAACCTCAGCGGGGCCCCAGGCTCCCTCCCGACACAGCTGGCTGGTGACATGACATTTAGGGAGACGGAGGGCGCCTACCGCGTTATATGTGCTGCCCAGGGCCCCGATCTGCAGTCTCATTGGAAATGCTTTCTCATCCCTTCGAGAAAGTTGAATGGAAATTTCCAGACCATTCAAGGAAATTCTGCCTGTGTCTTTTTCCTGCTGTCTGGGCTGGAGGGCGACGTGAGCATCAAGTCCTGTGAGCTCCATGTGCTTGTGGAAGCTAAACACACGTTTTGTGGATGTTTGTGTCCCCAAAACTGGTCCGAGGGAGCACGTGTTCGGGTTCATGCAGAGGTGCTCCCGGTGTGGCTGCGGGCTGGCGGCCACTAGCNCTGGGATCCCAGAAAGTGTTTCTCTGACATCTTATTTTTCAATGAAGTCATATTAAATGCATCTGAGGCCATGGATCCCCAGACGCTGAAGGTTAGCAAGAAACCTGGACTCTCCATGCTGCATGGGGCTCTTCCAGGATAATTTTTACCGAAACATAAAAAAAGGCAAGAAATGGGAAATGTGAGATTCTAGGAGCTCCTTACACGCACGCCCCGTGGGCTTTACTTACTTTTATGGAGATGCTGACGTGTGTGCAAGGAGCTTGTTGAAGTGCTCCCTCCAGGACCGCGAAGGCGCCGCGGGTGGGGCGGGGCCGCTGTGGGTCCCCTCGCTGATTTCAGTGACACTTCCCACCTTGTTGGGGCTGCCGATGGCTGGGGCCTGTGGCGTCTGGAGCTGCCGGCGACTGGATGGTAAGTCTTCTGCCACATGAGATTTTACATACGAGCTTCGTGCAAAGAGAAGGAGAGGCAGGCCCGTTCCCTCCGGGGCGCCAGCGAGGCCACACCGCGGAAAGAGGGTGGTTTCTTAGGAACAAAATCGTGTTTTGTGCGTTTCGTTTTTTAAACTAGCGCTGGAGGGCGCGTGGGGGGCCTTCCCCTGGGAAGTACCAGAGGGGGATGTGTGGGTCCTGCTGGAGAGCCGTCTCGCCCGCCCCCGCCGCCTGCTGCCAGCCCCCCTGCTGTCCCCTGTCTTTCGCGGGTCATCAAGGCCAGCTGGTGACCCAGCCATGTTGACCCCGCGGGGCCTCTGTCCTCTGGCGGAAGCGCGTTTGACGCATGAGGTTTCCAGTCTGGTCCTGGCACCCCGGGGTGACTGACGCTCAGATGCTGCCCCCAGTCCTGATGGGGACGGTGGAGAGAGACCCAGGCTTCCGCGGCCCGCCTGGGAGGGATGCGCGTGGGGGGTGCCTCGGGTTCCGGGCGTCCAGCGGTCAAGGCTTCGGTGGTGGGGGCAGAGGCGTGCGGCTGGGAGCCGTGCCGGTGCCGCGCGGGGCCTCCTCTCCTGCATCCGCTGCCCGTGCTGGCGCCCGTCACGAGTCTGCGTGCTGCACGGCCACCCTTCTCCCTCCTCTCCAGGTACGTGTGAGTGTGAGTGTGTGTGAGCACATGTCTGGGGTGTGAGCATGTGAGCGTGAATGCATATTTAGAGGTGTGTGTACATGGCTGTGAGTGTGTGTCTGGGTATGATTGTGGGCACATGTCTGGGTGTGAGGGTGTGTTTCTGGGTGTGAGTGCGTGATTGTGGGCACATGTCTGGGTGTGAGGGTGTGAATGTGAGGGTATGTCTATGAGTATGTATGGGTGTGATTGTGGGAACATGTCTGAGTGTGAGTGTAATAATGTGGGCGTGAGTGTGTGTGTGGGTGTGAGTGTGTGTGAGTGTGTCTAGGTATGAGTGTGATTGTGGGCACATGTCTGGGTGTGAGTGTGTGAGTGTGAATGTGAGTGTGTGTCTGGGTGTGAATGTAGTTGTGGGCATATATCTGGGTGAGTGTTTGGGTGTGTCTGGGTGTGAGTGTGTTTGGGTATGAGTGTATGGGTGTGAGTATGTAACTGGATGTGTCTGGGTATGCGTGTGTACTTGTGGATGTGTCTGGGTGTGAGTGTGAGTGGGTGTGAGTGTGTGAGTGTGAGCATGGGTCTGAGTCCCTCTGTGCCCTATGACACCGCACACAAGTGCACACACTGCCAGTCTGAGCTGGGTCACCAGCACATTCTCTCGTGTGTTGGGGGCACCGGGCTGGCTGCTCCCCTCCTCCCACGACGTCAGCGCCTCCCACTGAGCGGGAGGGTTGAGGGTTGAGGTTTACGGCTTAGAAGGTGGCGGCTCTTGCTGCTGTCGATCAGGTTAGACGACCTGGAACAAGTGAGCGAGTTTCCGGTGAGCGTCTCGGCCTTCTGCACACTGAATGGTTTCCGCCGTTTGCACATGGATGCGCCGTGGTTCCGATGCTGTGGTTTCTCAGCTGGGACGTGCTGCTGCATCAGGTCCACTCGCAATCGGTGCCGCGCTGCTGACCGCACAGAGAGCCAGCGCCTGGTCCTGGACTAGAGATCCAGACACACTGTTCAATAAGAAAGAAGAAAAGAAAGAGTGTTGGCAAGGTTTGGCGGTGATTCCAGATCGGACTACGTCACATCGAGGGGACACTCGTGGTACCGACTCAGGTCAGATCACGTCTTGTTTTCGAGACCCACGGAGACTGGCGACGCTGGGGTCAGGAAGGCCGAGGCTCCCATGCTGGCCCTACCCGTGGGGCTTCAGACGAGATAGCCTCTCACCTTCCGGTCTCCTCCCGTGAAGACCCTTGTCCGCCGTCGCGGGTTCTGAGATGCCACCCGTGAAGGTCAGCTGGCTCTCTGACCCTGTACAAACAGCCCATCAGTGCCGTTCCTTCTCTTCCTGTGGAAGCAGACTGAGCTCACCCTTGACTGTTTGTTTCCGAGACATTTGTGGAACGGCTGTGCACACACACGCAGAAATACCCGGTGCAAAACACATCGCGCATCCCCCCCCACATCCCGCTCCGCTCCTGGATTCACAGGGAGAGCGAGTCAGATGTGCAGACGGAGCTCGGTTCCGTAAAAACCCGTGGGAGCCTTGGGAGAAGAGGAGGCGTCGAGGTCCTGCCTGGGAAGGCGGTGGGTGCGTCCTGGGGGTGGTGGGCGGGAGGCTGAGGTTAGCGTGGGGATGGGGGGGACCATCCCAGCGGGCCGTACGCCCGCAGCCTGGGTGGGGTGATTGCAGGAGGGACGCTGGCCTGGTAGGAGAAGATGAAGCCCCGGGCGGAGGGGAGGGAGGGCTTAGGATGGAGGGTAGGGGTGGCGGGGGGCCTGGCTCCCGCCAAGCGCTGGGGCGTCACGGAGGCGGGGGCTGGTGCCCTAGGCCCAGCAGGAGGCAGGAGGAGGAGGTGTCTGGGACCAGGCTTGGGGGGTCCTGGGCGTGAAGACCTGCGTCTGTGGGGTGATGCTGGATGCCAGGCTCCTCGTGTGCTCCGTGTCTGAAGAGTCGGCTGTGTCCGATGTGGGGAGTCCGTCCGGGCCTCGTGGTGACTGTGGTGACACGCATATGCTGTGACCGGCACGTTTTACATTCGTCATTCATCACGCGCTAGCTGAGATTGTGAATCGAGACATATTCGAGGGCACAGAACACGAGCCTGCCACGTGTCGTTGGGCGTTTGGGGTATTTACTCTTTGCTGTTGCTTTTAGTAGCTCACGCTTTTTTCTTGCTTTACTATCGACACATGTCCACGGGGTGATGGGTACATCCTTACACATTTTCCAGAGGTTCGAAGTGTTTTATAAGTTAAAAATAAAATGCGTAAAGAATGATTTTTTAAAAGAAAGGGAGCCCAGATTGACTGTAGATGTTTGGGAATAGAAGACCGCATCGAGCTCCTATATAATCATTACCCAGAGACTAAACTTGGATGAAACTTTGCAGGACTGACATGTTGCAATCTTGTCTGGTGTGTGTGTGTGCGTGTGTGTGTGCGCGCGCGTGTGTGTGTGCATGCGCATGTGTAGTGCATATAAAATCGGGATCCATTGTACACTTCCATTTTAATTATTTTTGTTTGAAAATACTTTTTATACATTTATGTGATTTTAACGGGTTGCCATATTTTTTAAAAATATTTTTAAAATTTATTTCCAGGAGAGAGAGAGANCCACCCAGGCGCCCCTCGGGTTGCCGTATTTTTGATGCATGCATTTAATAGCAGTTTATTTATCCAGGCTTCTACTGCTGGATGTTTAATTCTTTCAGGTTTATTTTGCTTTTAGAAACGATATTGCTGTGAGCAAACCTTGCATAAATATGTGCTTTTCTGATTTTTTTCTTCACATATCTCGTGGAATGGAATTGCTGTGACCGACATTTTGAAGGCTTCTAATACACTTTGTAGAATTAGTCACAGTTCCCGTGTCTGTGATGCACTTAGCAGCGTCGGATCTAAATGAGTCACTGCTTTCAGCTCAGAATCAGCAAATCTGCCTTCCTT
This sequence comes from Crocuta crocuta, assembly GCF_008692635.1. Classification (NCBI taxonomy): domain Eukaryota; kingdom Metazoa; phylum Chordata; class Mammalia; order Carnivora; family Hyaenidae; genus Crocuta; species Crocuta crocuta. The sequence continues at coordinate 1,443,147 of NW_027528991.1, read as the reverse complement.
GGTTTTTGATCTAAGAATCTATGTTTCTTATATAGACTTGTGTGTGCAGTGCCGGAGGTCTTCACACCTTTACCTGAATAAGGATGAACCGAATCCAGGTTATTCTGGGTCTCAGTGAAGGTCAGTGAGGTTTAGAAGCTCGGCCCCACAGCTTGTTTTCACGGGGCTCCGCGCTTTTCCAATCCCGGGGTCCCGTCAGAGCAGAGGGGCTCAGACCCTGGCCCAGCAGTCTTTCCTGGGGTCACTCCAGGCCACTCGAGGACGAAACCGGGGATGGCTGAGATCGACCTCCAGATCCGTACGTGTGGACCGTACGTGAGGCCGCTGGGCACACGCCCGCTCAGTCCCGCCTCGTTCCTTGGGCTCCCGGGCACCACTCTTCACCCGTTACATCTGCAGCGTGTGCGAGTGTGAACTTTGGGCTCGTCACGCGCTGTGTATTTAGATGGACTTCCAATCGTTTATTTCTCATTTCTAAGTATTTTTATAGCTTGTTTTCTCTCAAGAGCGTTGACAAGGACAGCTGAAAGTTCTGGATGGATAACCGAGCGCTCTCTCGGTCTGCGGACGTTCCCGGGGCTGGTTAGCAAGGAGGGGAGGGAGCAAGAACACGCCCGAGGCACAGAGCTTGGAGGTCCTCGCCGTGTGCCTGGCGGGAGAGAGTGCGTGTGTGCGTGCAAGGGAGGGGGGAATGTCCTAGACATGATGTCCTAAAAGTGCTACCCCCTGGGGCCCCTGGGGGGCTCAGTTGGTCGAGCGACTCCTGATTTCAGCTCAGGTCAGGATCCCGGGGACTGAGCCTCGTGTCTGGCTCCGTGCTCAGCATGGAGCGAGCCTGCCTGGGATCCTCTCCGGATTCTCTCTCGCTCTGTCCCTCTGCCCTAGTCGTGCGCACACTTTCTCTCTCTCTAAAAAAAAAAATGGAGAAAGAAAGCGCCATCCGCGAATACGCTTGCTGATTCGAGGTGTGAGGAGGTGCTGAGTAGTGACTCAGCCGCCCCACTCTCCTCCTGCAGCCTGTGCTCTACAGGGTCGTCACGTGTCACATGCCTCTTGGCCCAGATTCTCCGTGAGAAACACGTCTCCCCCGAACCCCGCCACTCTCGTTTTCTCCCCCAGCACGTGGGACGCTCATTGTTCTTCATGCTGTGGATCCAAGGCAGCCGCGCGGGCCCCGGCCCCCAGTGCCTGGGAGGCAAAGTGGGGCGCTGTCACCTGTGTGCCTTACGCCTGCGTGTGCCTGAGGTCGGACGTTAGGAGTGACGCCCCGAGTCTTGGGCCACGGCTCCTGGACTTGGAGACCTTCCGTCCAGTTGGGAGCAAAGGCATAAAGACGTGGAATGACCAGAGAACAGTCTGGAGCATCTCTTTGTCTGTGTGGTTCGGACAGTGACTGTTGAAGGGGTTCGGATAAAGACGGGGTGATTGTGGCTGGGCTGGTGCACCATGGCTTGGGGGGCAGAGGGTTCGCGGAGTTGCCAAAGCAGTGTGACGTCTGCCGCATGCAAGGTCGGCATGGTTAGGGTCGCATTATGACGCAGGTCAGAGGGTGGCTGAAAGTAGGTGTTTCTAGAACGGGGTGGGGATGACACACTGGGCTCGAGGTCTGTGTGTGCAGCGTGGCCGCAGGCTGACAGGGATGGGTTCACCTGAGGCAGCCGTCCAGCCGTCCTTCGAGCATCATGTGCCATGTGCGGGACAGAGAGTGGTCTGTAGGGGGAGCTCGCCTTCCCTGGGAGGGGGGTCCTGACACCAGCCCGAGGGGTGTGGCTGGCGCCCAGCATGCCTCCTAGTGCATCAAGCCCCCCCCCGCCACGCTTCTGACGCAGTGGTGTCCAGGCCGGGGCCGTGGGTGTGAGGCCAGAGGGTGCTCGTGTTTCTATTGTGTTCAGCTAACTGGTGTGTTCATGTGTGTACCACGTGGGGGCTGACAGAAGGCGGCAGCGGGCGCCGGAGCTGGGGACGCGAGAGAACCCATCTCCTGAGACACGCAGGGCCACCGGCTGCAGGGACCCTCTGTCTGTACCTGCTGGTGGGACAGGGTTTAGTTGGGGCGGCTGTCACCTGGTCCTGGGGCAGCTATCACAGTATCCGGGGGCGGCTGTCACAGTGTCCCAGGAGGCTGTCACATGGTCCCGGGGCGGCCATCACACAGCCCTGGGGCGACTGTCACACTGTCCTGGGGGCGGTTGTCACACTGTCCCAGGAGGCTGTCACAGTGTCCCAAGGCGGCTGTCACACTCTCCTGGGGCAGCTGTCACAGTGTCCCAGGGTGGCTGTCACACTCACCTGGGGTGGCTGTCACATGGTCCCAGGGCGGCTGTCACAGTGTCCCAGGGCGGCCATCACACTCTCCCGGTGTGGCCGTCACACTCTCCCGGGGTGGCTGTCACGTGGTCCTGGGGGCAGCTGTCACACTGTCCCAGGAGGCTGTCACAGTGTCCCAGGGCGGCTGTCACATGGTCCCGGGGCAGCCGTCACACTGTCCCAGGAGGCTGTCACAGTGTCCCGGGGCGGCTGTCACACTCTCCCGGGGCGGCCGTCACGCGGTCCTGGGGGCGGCTGTCACACTGTCCCAGGAGGCTGTCACAGTGTCCCGGGGCAGCCATCACACTCTCCTGGGGCGGCCGTCACACGGTCCTGGGACAGCTGTCACCACAAACTCCCTTGGACACGCAGGTCTATTCTCTCCTGGTTCTGCGGCCGGAAGGCCGGGAGCCAGGAGCCTGCAGGGTGAGGCTGGGGGGAACCTGCCCCCGGCCCCTGTCCGGCTTCTGGAGTTCACGGCGCCTTTGAGGCTCTGGGCTTGAAGACGCGTCGCCCCATCGTTCGCGTGCACAGGTTGCCCTCCCCGTGCGCCTGTCAGTGTGCCGACCGCCCTGTTTCATAGGACGGCCCGTCATAGGGGACTGAAGGCTCGTCTTCCTTCCACACGACTCCGTTAGCTTAGTTAACGACGTCTGCAACAGCACCATTTCTGAAGGTGGTGGAGTTCGCACTTCACATACGGGTCTGGGGGACCCACCAGTCAGTGGGTGAAGGATCCACCCTAATCGAGAGTAACCTCGTCTTGAGGTGATCATGTCAGCAAAGACTCAATTTCCAAATATGGTCCCAGTCACAGGTACCAGGGGTTCAGACTGAGTTTTTCTGGGGGGACGCAGCTCAACCCACAACAACGTCTATGAAGCACACTTGACCTGATTCCTTCCCTTGCCCTTCAGCTCTGAGGCTCAGGTTCGCGGGTCTGTGAGCTTGAGGCAGTGAGAGGACAGCGGGGGCGATGGGGACTCGGCTGCTCAGACCGCGCGGCGCACTGTTCCGTGTCTTGGAGAGAAGAGCGCGGTCATTTGCACAGTAGTACAGACTGTTGTGTGCCAGAAGGAGGTGGCTGCAGAGCAGGTCACGGTCCTTGTGCAAGGGGCTGATGACCCGTAAGCAGCATAAAGAGCACCCTCCCACCCTGGGGTGCGCCTTCCCGCCTTCTGCCCCTCCCCCCATGCACCCTCCCCCCTACCCCCCCACTTCCTGCCCTGGGTGCACCCGCCCACCTCCCTGCCCCAGGGCACGACAGGACTTGGGGACAAGCCCTCGGCCAAAAGGGGTTTCAGATTTTAGAACTTGGTGGGATGTGAGAAATCCTCTGATGCCCCAGTTTTCTAAACGATCCACTTTGAGTTGGGATAGAACTGCCCCAGGGGCAACTTAGGTGGACAGAAGGCAGCTGGGCAAAGATGGCGGCCGTGCTGCTGGCTTGTTAGGGAGGCAGCCAGGGAGGCACAGGCTTCTCACGGGGTGTGTCCCCCTCTTCACGGGGCGTGTCCCCCTCTTGACGGGGTGTGTCCCTCCTCTTCAGGGTGTGTGTCCCCCTTCACAGGGTATTCCCCCCTCTTCAGTGCCCTTTACTGAGGCCACGAACTCACAGTAGCCAGGCCGAGGGGCTCTGGGGTTTGCGGTCCCCTCTTGCACTGGGGCGGGTCATGGAGGGCCCCCCGCGCCTGCTGGAGCGTGTTCATGCTTCACTGGAACAGGGCAGGGAACGTGCTTTCCTCATGAAGGGTGTCCCCGTGTAACTCTGGGCGGGTCACTCCTGACAACGGGAAATATTTCTGGGTCATCCTGTAGAACCCGCAGTGGGTGAGCCCAGGTCATGGTGATCGCTCTCCTATCGCGCCCCCCTATGCTGTTTCTGAGCCGCGCGGGGCTCCTGACCTGGGTCTGGTTGACGCTGGGTGAACTGGATTAGTGAAGAAGCCAGAGGCCAACAATGCTGACTGGGAAATGGACTTTATTTTATTAAAATGACAGTGTAACTTGTGTATGTGAAGTAGTGGATGCTAAGATCGTTTCCCGAGCATGTGAAGACTGGCATGAGAGTCAAGGGCAAGAAGGATGTGTCTTTCAGCACCAGTGTTGGGGGTCAGGGGGCCTGAAATCTCCCGCTGGAGTCAGGCCGAGCCCGTATGTGTCGGAAGATCAGAACTGTCATTACTACTAATTAAGTGTTTCATGAAAACTTAAATCGAAGCATCGATTGGATACTGGAGGTAAAATCCATGTACGTATGAGCTGCGGGGATGTTTCCATCTTATCAGACACGGATGCAGAAGAGCCGTTTGAGTTGACGTAATTGTGGTTTTCTTTTTCTATTTTCCAAGAGCTACAGCCATGTTGGCCGTGTTAGAAATACTGAAACCAGGTGGGAACTGACCACAGAAGATTATAGACCCGGGGAGGGTACTCTGTGCTGCCGGTGTCTTCAGTCCTTTCCGGAGCAAATCTGGATGCCACGAACTAATCAGCAGTACCGTCCGTGACGGCCGGAGAGCCGGGCACACATCCCCCAGCCCTTCTTCCATGAACTGGTGTCCTCACCGGACAAGTCAGTCTCCTAATTTATCAAATTCCTTTGCTTAACTAATCTCTGTATTTTAGTTTGTTCTAATGCTGAATTTGCTTCTGGAATTACAGATGATTTTATTTAGACACAATAACGTTTTCTCCATCTTTTACTCATGCGTGAAACATTGCACATTGTATTTGAAGGGGAAATTCCTTGTGGAGGCAAAAATAAGTCCCCTTCCGTCTCACGTGGAAATGCCCGCTGTCATCAGAGACGTGGGTGTCAGCTTGTCCTTCCGGCGAGAACGCCTGGCCCGGACGCCGTCTCCTCAGGACAGAACACAGAGGCGTGGAGCCCCGTGGAGTCCGCTTGGTGTCATCCAGCTGCACCGCGAGGGGCGTCTCTTGATGTCCCCGTGCTGCGCCGGGCCTTGTGGGGTCCAGCGGGACTGTACGGGGGAAAGTGCCCCTGGACGTTTTCCTGAGCCGCTTGTACGTGTTGGGAAGCTTGATCCACGGAAGACACCCCGAGTTGGAATGAAGACAGGTGGATGGAGTGTTTCGATGCTCAGAAGTGCCTCTGAGGGCCCCGGGCTGAAACACTGATCCTTATTGGCGGAGCTGTGTTAACAACCCAATTCCCATTACTTTGTGCACGATACTGTGTAGCTCTGCACAGTGGTGACAGCTAGTGTTTTGTGAATGGTCGACAGCTCTAATCCAAGTGACAGGTTTCCAGAACCAAAGGAAGACTTCAGTAGTGCCATCGGAGTATAAAGATGTCACCAGGGTGGACACTGCTGTGATAGTATTTGGCCCCGTAATAGTATCCTAGCTTAAAATTACATTCGTCTGAGATATTGATATCCAAGTTTTAGGTATGTTAAACCTTGGTTACTTAAAATTAGCGCTGGACAGGAGTTGATAGCGTGGGTATAAAGTGTATACATCCTGGCTTTCCGTCCCCAGTGAACTGGCAGCTAAGAACTCCTGTCCCACTAGACACATGTTGTTAAGAGCCTTCATCGTTGCTGCCGTTCTCGCTGGATTTGCCGCCCGGGATTGTGTGACGAGAACCCCTAATGGAATCACCCTTCAGAAAACGCAGCTGGACCCCACGCAGAGGCCACGTCTGCGAGGTTTGCCCCTCAACAACCGTGGCTCAGTAACTGTAGCGTGTTACAAGTGTGCATCCATCCCAATCCTATCGGAACAATCCTAAATTAAAGTTGTGTCTCTGTTTCCATTATAAACCTCACTGTTTTCTTGGTTTGACATGACTCCAGGCATTGGGTCCAAATCTTGGCGAGTCCGCTAAATAGTCCTACCAGATGCTGTTCGGAGCGGCTTTCCCTGGGAGGCGTTCCCTGGCAGAGCGCAGCGTCTGGGGCCAGGAGGCCGGACCCTGGGGTGGGCACGGGGGCAGTCCTGTCTTCCACCCTCAATAGGAGATTTTCGGGGACGGGAGTCTTCTCTTCCTCCCTCTCCTAGTTTTCTGAATTTAACACCTAGCGTTTCTCTGGACTTTCAGTGAAGTGCTTTCCTACGGAGAAGGAACCTATCAAAATCTTTTTGAGTAAATGAACCCACACTAGAAATATTTCCTGGAGACATCATCACGGCCAAGAAGAAGGGGGCAACTTGATAAGGGTGTTGGAACGTAGCAGTGCCCCTGACGGAGGGTGCAACTGATTGTCTGGGGCGGGGAGCCCAGGAGCGGACGTAATCTGAGGTATTGATCTCCTTATGTTGCTGTTCTGCTTTCTCCCAAAGCCGGAGCAGCCCAGTCCCCGAGCCCCGCCATCGGGGTGCAGCCGCTGATGGGCCCTAACCCCCGGGGCCTGCCTGGGAACCGGAGGTGTCAGTCGGCCCAGGCGATTCGGGGCAATCGTTCCCGGCCCCCAAGTTCCAGGGCTAATCAGCCCGGTGTGTCCAAGGATGTGTAGAGCCCGTGTGTGGTTGTGGGCTTGCCTCCAACAGGGATTTCAGTCGCTAAGTGAGCCACAGAATTAGGGACTCTGCACATCGAGGGAGTACCCCCCCCCCTTCAGGATGCAGCACATCCAGGGAGCACCCCTGGCTGGAGGCTGTGGGCTCTGGGAGACGCGTGGTGGTGAATTTGATTCTTTCCACGACCTTGCCTGTCTGACGCTACCTGACATTAACCCAGGGCCACGGTGGCTGATTCCAGTCAGCACTGTGGGACTGGCCTCCAGAGTTCTGACGTTTTCCTCCTCGGAGGAACCCGAACTTTTCTTTGTGTCTCTTCGGGACATTTAATTTCTCTGTAAAATGCAGGTGATGTGCATGGTGCTCTGAGTGCTTCATGGGGAAGATGCCTGGTTGGCAGTGACCCCAGAAGACCGCAGCGCCCGGGGGACTTCTGGGTGTGTGTCCCTGCGCATCCCCGCGTCCACTCAGACCCCGTGGGCCCCCCGGCTGCCCCCGCCCGCGCTCAGCTCCCGCACCTTCACCCTCGGCCCTGAAATGCCCATGCGTCCTTCAGAAACGACTTTGCTCCCTGCAGAGCCCTTCCATCCCCTTCCCTTGTAATTAAGGCATCTCTCTCTGCTCTGTAATTAAAGGTGTGAATTTCAACATAATTTTGTCAAAAGAAGATTCTTTTCTCAGCATTCTGGATTTGTGGCCTTACTAATATAGCCATGAATTGATTTTTATTTGTCTTTTTGCAACTGTTGGGAACATTGGGCTTTAGGGAGCGAGGCGCGTTACTCCTTGCTTCTGGATGGCGCTGTCGTCAAGCACTGTCCTCAGCGACAGAAACTCTGTCACCTGCCATTGACTCCACACACAGGTGCTCTCGGGGATGCACGGCTGCTGCGCAAGGAGCCCCTGCATTCAGATCCCACCTAGTTTTGATTGATTTCAACACAGATGCTGCCCATGGCTGATGGCTTCTGTGTTGGGCGCGCTGCGTGTCCCGAACATTCTGGGCGATTTGCAGGGTCCTGCTCCCCAGCCTTCAAGTTCTGCTGAAACACGGCTGGCTTGTAGGAGGCGCGCAGACTGGAGCAGGGAGCTGAGCCTGGCGGGAGGGGGCGCGGACACCCCGGCAGAGGTGTTGGTGATGGACTACAGAAGCAGCCAGCAGGGCGAATGCGGGGCTTCCAGAACCGTACCCACCGATCTCAGAGACTGTGCTCACGCATTTCAGCGATGACGGTAATTTTCCGTGCTGGTGTGACGGCACCAGCTGCACCAGCGTTAGAGGTTTCAGGAGCTGCGTTTCAAGCGACTGTGAAGAGAATTCCCTTGGAAGGGACCCCGTGCCTTGGCTCTCTGCTAACATAAACCAAGACTGTTAAAAAATGTGAGGAATCTGTTCTCATGTGTAAACCAAGGTGAGAGGGGAAAAGCCATCTTCCACTTCTGATGACGCCCGACATGAGCCAGCACCCAGTGCCCTTCAAGCCAGAAGATGAAAACCGCCAGGGAGCCGGGAAGGCGGACGGAAGGGCACTTTGTCACTGACCCTCCGACCCCCCCCTCCACGCATCCTTCTGAGGTTTCTTTCAGAAAACGCTTCCTGTGTGTGTGGTGAATATCACAGCCCTGGGGTCAACGCCTGGAGAAAGACGACCCAGCCCTGGCGCCTGCGGGTCAAGGACCCTGATGTGTGTGCTCGTGCTGTGACCTCCCCTGGGACCCTCTGTCTCTTCATCAGTCACATGAAGCACCTGAGCATGCTGTCCTCTGAGAGCCTCGGTCTCTTCATCGGTGCTCCTGAGAGCTCCCCACCTCAGCCCCGGGCCCCGGCGGCATTCCCCCTGAAGGGTCGCCTTGCACTTGCCCCCCATCCCCCGGGGCATGTGAGCAGTGGGCATTTGGTTCTTTGTATCACAGAGTAAGGCTCTGGCCTTTGTGCATGGGTTCCTTTCACCTCGGGGTGTGGTAGTTGTGTTGGTGGGGATGAGTGTGGGAGGGATGCAGGTCTCCTGCCCCTCATTTCCTCCGAGGGGTCCTCTCTGTTCCGTGGTGGGTGGAGCAGGATCCTTGCTGCCCTGGACCCAGTGGACTGTCTCAGGTCTCACGGTCCGGCTCGTTCACGTGGCACATCCTTGTTAGAACCTGCTTTGTGCGTGGGCCCGTCCGGAGAGCCCCGCGGGCCGCCCCTGACCTTGTTAGCAGGCGAGCTTCCTGCCTGGGGGTGCGGCGGGCACACGTCCTGTCTGAGAAAGGGTGGGATCGAGAACGCAGGGAGAGCTAGGAGAGCTGGACGCCGCCGGGCACGTCGCTGGTGTTTGCGACACCGTGTGGGCGTCGCTGGGCATCAGCAACTGGACGCTGCTTGGTCTTCATCCGGAGAGGGAGGTCCCTGCCCTCACGCGGGGCGACCACTCTCCGCACTTGAACGCAAACGGGGAGAGCTGCGCGAGGCTTCCCGGCCCCTCCTGTTCCTCACGCCCGACTGGGTGGGCTTCCCGGGGCCGCGTGGGCGGGTGTGTCCTGTCCCCTGTCCCCCTTTGGCCGTGTCTGCAGTGGGAGCAAGGTCATTGCACGTGGTCCCCGCGGACGCCTGGCTGGGGTGCGTGATCTGGATCTCAGCTTTTGGACACGTTTCCCCCGCCTTGCAGGTCACTGCATATTCTCTAACCTGTATTTTAGTATAATTTGTGCTAAATGCTTCGCGATGAGCAGGAGCCCCAAAAAGGAACTGGCTGAGCGCCTTTGGAAATGTCATTTTATCAGTGAAATGCATCTGATCGTCCAAGGACCGCGAGGGCAAAGAGGACACCCGCGGCGGCCTGTTGGCCGCTCAGCGGAGGCTCCTGGGGCTTCCGGGTCCCCTAGAGCTCGGCTCTGAACACCGAGGCTGGTGGCAGTCAGGCTGTGCGGCAGCGCCCGGGGCACAGACCCCCCGGCATCCCCGCCACCTGGCCTAAGAGCACCACCCGCAGCGCCGCCCGCGAGCAGGCGCGGCCCGGCCCCTGCACGGTCACAGGGAATTCGCGGGTCCGCCCAACAGCGGGGTCCCGGCGTGGGGACCATCGCGTTCAGGACGCGGAGTGTGACATGGGCACCGTCCCTCTTTCCCGGGTTTATTCTTTTATTTTTGGAGATCCAGGAACACATATTTTAATTAGTTAATTAATTAATTAATGTTTTAGTTTATTGAAGTCGATGTTAGTTACCGTATCTGTGGTGTTGGTTTCAGGGGTGAAATTCCGTGGCTCATCACTCGCATAGGACACCCTGGGCTCCTCCCAACAAGCGCCCTCCTCAGTGCCCATCCCCCACCTAGCCCGTTCCCCCCCTTAATTCTCTGTATTTAAGAGTCTCTTATGGTTTGTCTCCCTTTGTTTCTATCTGATTTTATTTTTCCCTCCCTTCCCCTATGCTCATCTGTTTGTTTCCTAAATTCCACACATGAGTGAAATCATGATATTTGTCCTTCTCTGCCTGACTTATTTCACTCAGCATAACACCCTCCAGTTTGCCCACGTAGTTGAAATGGCAAGATTTCATTCTTTTTCACCGCCGAGTAATACCCCATTGTCCGTCTAAACCACATCTTTGTCCGCCGGTCAGTCGGACGCGTGGGCTCTTTCTATACTTTGACTATTGTTGATGGTGCTGCCCTTTCAGTTTTAGACTCTTCTCATTTAAAGGATTTTATCCTCTCACTGGGAGTTGCTCTCTCAGTAGAATGTTTGCTTTTGGTGCCTCCACGGGGCAGATCTGATATCTGGGCTTCTTCGTGCCGTGGCCTGGAGCTGAGGAAATGCCCACGAAGTACGGAGTGTGCGCAGAGGGTGGGGGAGAGCCAGCGACACTGTCGGGGTCACGGCAGACAGTGCCCAGCGTGTCTTCCCTCCTGAACTTGGCGTGTCTGTCCGTGGCCCTGGCTCGCCATCATTCCTGCGCCCTTCCGTCTGCTCAGATGCCTTCTCTTCCCTCGGCAATGTGCCCGCGTAATTCCATAGTGAGTTTCACAGGGTTATAGCAGTACAAGCATTTATTGAGCACCGACTGTAGACAGACACAGCGCTGGGTTTCCAAGGCCACACAGGTGAACAGACATCGTCTTTACCCTGTCGGGGTTGTGGTCCCAGGAGTTCTGAGCCCTTGGCCGCTGTCCACTGTCATGGTCTCCTGTGTCCCAGCCTTGTACTGTTTCACAAGGCGCTAGCCCGAGAAGAACATGTGAATTGTCGCGTAGTCGTTTGGCATGGCCCTTGACTCCCCTTGGGATTCTGGGTGAGAAACTGGCACTTTGTTGTGGCTTAAACTAATGAAGACAGAGCCCAAGGTCCAGCGGACCTTCTGGAAAGACCTTTGAGTGGCCAAAAGTACGGGGACAGCGTGTGGTGGAGGGTGTGATGTCTAAGAATGCAGCCAGCTCCAGTGAGTCTCTACGGGGCGTCTGTCGAATCCAAGTCTGCCGTGTGCAGACAGGTCAAGTCGTACCCGGAGGTAATGGCGAATGTTGACTAAGGTGATTTCGTTGTTGTTGCCAAAGTCTCGTATTAAGGTAACACCATCTGCATGATGTTTTACTAAGAAGAATTTTATAATAACCAAGTGCTCACTGAATCTCAAACAAACATAAGTCTGGAACAATTAATAACCCAAGAGATTTCTTGACTTACCTCCAAGAAGTGCTAAAAAGAAGCAAAAGTACATGAATATTCAAATTACTGTTGATGTGGAAGCAGGCAAGGAAAACAAAGAAGAAGGAGGGGTTNCTCAGCACAACACGTGGCCACCGAGTTGGGGGCTGGGGCCTCAGCCTCGCCCCGCAGCAGGCGGGCTCCAGGGAGGGGCCGAGGGAGTCCGGGAAACAAGGGGTCTGGGGACCAAAGCCAGCAGGGAGTCTCTAAAAGCACTTAGAGAAAGTCTTATGTCAGGGGCCCTGGGCGGCTCAGTCACTTGACTGTCTCACTCTTGATTTTGGCTCAAGTCATGATTCCAGGGTCGTGAGATCAAGCCTTGCATCAGGTTCTGCACTGAGCATGGAGCCTGCTTGAGATACTCTCTCTCTCTCTCTCTCTTTCTCTGTTT
>NW_027528991.1:1421788-1431223 GCF_008692635.1 Crocuta crocuta | reverse complement strand
TCTCTCTCTTTCCCTGTTTCCCCCCCCCCCCAAAAAAAAAATCTATGCCCACTCTGACAGTGAAGGCGGCCTGGTAAAAAACAAGGAAGGTACTGGTGTCTAGGCCTCCTGATTCCACCACCATGGCTTCCACGTCACTCCCGACCACAGGAAGCCTCCAGAGCCTGTGCACCCAGCGTCTCCGTGCGGCTGGGCGTCTCTGGAGGCTGAGGGGACTATGCTTCCCCTGCTTCTGTCAAGTCCTCAGACGTCTGTGCTGGCCCCACACAAGGTGGGCAGATCCCCTGGGTTCATGGCTCAGAGACGTGGCTGCAGCCTCTGTGTCACCCCGCCCCCCATCTGTCACCCCAGGTGGTTTCTGCTGTCACAGCAACCCCTCTGCACTGACCCTGAGAGAAGGGCTGACTCTTCATTTTTTTCCTGCATCTTCCTTGAAAAACCTGGTACTTTCTCTTGACCTGGTGATCATGGGTGGCCTGGGTCGTGGGGTGATCATGGGTGGTCCCTGATGGCTCCCTGATCACTTGTGGTCCAGATGACGCGGTGATCCACTGTGGTCCCAGATGACACGGTGATCCACTGTGGTCCTGATGACGCGGTGATCCACTGTGGTCCTGATGACGCGGTGGTCCACTGTGGTCCCAGGTGACAGGGTGACTGTCTGTGGCCCCAGCTTTGCTGCCCTCTACACTGTAAACTCCACGGGGGCAGGCCCTCTGTTGAGCCCCACCCTCCTGGAGACGAGAGGAGGTGGGCAGCAGTAACTAAAGCTGAGATCTTAATTGGCTTATATTACTTCTAGGTAGTGAATGAATGAATGAGTGAATGAATGATGAACACAGTAGCCGTCTCTGCAGCGGGCTGTGCTTCCCTTCACCCTTTGAGAGCAGGTCATAGACTTAATGACAAAATCTCCACATTGGCACCGTGGATTTCCGCTCTCTCGTTTACGAACAGAGCAGGAACTGCCCCCGGGACACGGGAAGGCTCAGGGCTGAAAATGGGGCACTGCCCCTTAGAGCAGGCCTGTGCTTGTGACCGTCACACCTGTCCTTCAGTGGCTTTCAGAATTACTCCCTCTGACGCCCCAGCCGTGCACACACATCACCGACCCCTCCCCACGCTTCCTTCCGCCCGGGCCCCAGGGTCAGCCTTGCCTGCAGATCAAGCAAACACACTTAGAAGCTAAACTCACTTCCAAGTGGCCTCTGGGTTAGAAAGTTCTTGCTTTTGCGAATCTTACATCTGCAGAACTACGTATTTCTTGATGTTGTGCCATAGCATTAACAGTAAAAAAATCTTACATCAATCTCACTGGGAAAATCCATCCACACGCAGATTAAGGAGTGTTTTAACCCATTCAGATTTTGTTCTAACTTTCCCTCCGGCTTACACTCTTGCTTTAATAAGCGAAATACAGACCGTGTTTTTGATCCATTTGCATTTGACCTGTCTGTTCTCCATGCAGGGTCCCTCGGCGTCTGGTCTGACGCTTCAGGGCCCCCGTGGCATCTTCCTGCTGCTGTCCTCGCTGTTGGGCTAACAGCTCCGCTTCGTGAAGATAAAAGACCCGGGGGCCCCTGGAACTCTGACGTTCTCCTTCAAATAGTGTCACTCAAGGTCCTATTGATTCCTTTCTAAATTTGGCAAATTACCTTTTATCTTAACTAGTTTGAAGACCCCCAACAAGTTCTTTTAATAAGCAGTGAATTCGGGGGGGGCGCCTGTGGGGCTCAGTTGGGTGAGCATCCGACTCTTGATTTCGGCTCAGGTCATGATCCCAGGGCTCCTAGTTTCTGAGACTGAGCCTCGGGTTGGGCTCTGCACTGACATCGCAGACCCTGCTTGGGATTCTCTCTCCCTCTCTCCCTGCCCCTCCCCTGCTCCCTCTTTCTTTCTCTAAATAAATAAGCTTAAAAAATAAACAGTGAATTTTTAAAATTAGGACTGTTTTACTTTCCCTTAGCTGTCCTTGTTAACGAATACAGCCCCGGTGAATGCACTGTCTCCTTGGAATGTAATTGCAGTTAAAAATGGGAAGGGGAGAAACGTGTGTGAAGTGTGTGTTCTCTTATTTCTGACAAAGAATAGCTCCCTTGTTAGTTCTACACCATTAAATTATCAAGAATTATGGTCAGATTCCAAATGCCTGAACACTAGGCTTTTTATTATTATTGTAGACGTAGAAGCTGTCTCTCTCTGTAGAGAAAATGATAATTACAACGCTTTACCATAAGTAACATGCATTTCCTAACTTAGGGCTTCCGGAAATGCAGATAGACCCCCTCTTCCGCATCAGACTCCTCGGCATCTGGTTATTACACCTTTTCTGCTGGGACAGGGATGGAGCTGCCTGGAGGCGGGGCCAGTCCTGCTTAGGGGCGGGGCTGGTCCTGCTTGGGGGCGGGGCCAGTCCTGCTTGAGGCGGGGCTGGTCCNTCTCGAGATCTCACACGCGTGGCTGTACTCCTTGTTTCCTACACCGTCTCTGTCTGTCTCTGTATCTGTGTTTATCTGTCTTTCTCTCTCTGCTTTTAATCTCTGTCTTGTCTCTGTCTTTCTGTCTATGTCTCTCTAGTCTGTTTCTCTTTCTGTCTCTCTGTTCTCTATCTCTCTGTCTCTCTATCTCTGTCTTATCTGTCTGTGCCCCTGTCTGTCTGTCTCTGTCTCTGTCTCTGCTCTGTGTGTCTCTCTCTGTCTCTTTCTGTCTCTGTCTCTTTCTCTGTCTCTGTCTGTCTCTGCCCCACGGCACGCCCTGTTACCAGAGGAGGTCTGTCTTTGCAGAAGGACGGATGCAGGGCAAAGCTCCGAGAAGCTGGAAGTGACATTTCGGGGGGACGTCCTTCCTGAGGTGCAACAGGATGAGGTGTCGGCCTCTCCCAGGGCTGGGTGGCCCCCAGGGGCGGGCGCGCCTCTGCGCCTGGGAAGTTAAAACACATTTTGGGCAAAGTGAAAACACCAGGCCCTGAAACTCTGTAGAGACAGAATTCAGTCAGATGTTCTTACTGCTTCTTTGCCTGCTTTTAAGTGAAAGAACACATTTTTGCACACCTCCCCCCCAGAAAGCAGTGACATGTTTCCACTTGCCTCTTGCTCAGAGAAACACAGAGTGAGCCTCCTCTTAGGTTGGGCTCTGGCCAGTCGAGGAGCAAACCCTGCCGTGTCCCCAGGCCCCGTGAGGGACACCCCGCCCTGTCCCTCGGCTCCAGCCTTCCTCCAGAGGTGGGGGACAGGAGCTGGGCACCTCTCCCGGCCCCTCTGACCGGCAGGGTCAGCGCCTGCACTTCGACCCCGGCGGGGCGCCAGGGCCTCCCCAACCCCTCATGAGGTCCGTCCGGCTTGGGGTCCCTCCCTCTGTGCCGCCTCTCCGCGTCCGCCTCGGTTACTCTTGAAGCGGTGCCCTGGGGACCCCCGCAGCTTCAAGGGGAGAATTCAGGTGTCTTTTAAGAAACGAAGTATCTCGGCTCCGCGGTGCCGGGCCAGGTNGCTCCCGGGGGGCGGGGGTGCGGGTCCAGCCTGGCCTGGCCGCCCGTGAAGCCTACGCACGCGGGGGTCCGCTCCGGGGGTTGGGGGTCCGGCCTGGCCTGGCCGCCCGTGATGCCTACACACGCGGGGGTCCGCTCCCGGGGGGCGGGGGTGCGGGTCCAGCCTGGCCTGGCCGCCCGTGAAGCCTACGCACGCGGGGGTCCGGGCTGTGCAGGGAGGAGAGTGATTTCGGGACTCAAGGGCAGGGCCATCTTCTACCTTGTTTCCTGCTTTCCCGCGCCGCCCGCTGCGCTCCCCGCGCACTCGGAGGGAGCACCTCCCACCCCCGCTCTCTCCCTCCTTCCAGCGACCCGACTCCTCGGCACCTGCGCGGTCGCCAGTGATTCCTTTCGTGGGGCTTTTACGCATGCACTTTTCGGGTCTCCTGATGTAAGAATAGAGTGAGACGCGGCTGGCGAGCGGAGCGACGCGGAAACACTGGCGACGCTGACGGAGGGTTTGGCTCCGCAAAGTGCGCTGACGCTTCCAGCGCCACCGCAGCCCGTTCACAGACTGACCTCCCGTTTCCTGTCACCCAAGAGAAGAGACCACGTGGAGAAAAGCCGCCTTTGGGTGGAGGCTCTGCCTCCTCTCCCGCGGCCCCGCAGCCCCTCGCGGGCAAGACCCGTCTAGCACCGCGGCCGTTCTCTCGGCTCCAGGCTCGGCCGGGTTCTCAATAACCGGCTCGCTCTTCCTTCACGATAAGATTCGCCGCGGTGGACACATCTGGGTCACCTGTGCCGGAGCGCGTCCACAGGGACCAGGTGCAGCGCTGGGGCCCAGTCCGCCCGAGTCGGGCCTGCACGTGCTTGCGGCCACGGCCACGGGCACCGGGAGCCTGGCTCCGCTTGGCGGGCACCCGTGGCGGTGACTGTCACCGACGGTTTCACAATCGCGAGGGCTCTCTCTCCGCCACTGTGGTTTGTTCGGAGCCTTGGTCCTTTAGGGCCCTTAGCATTTAAAGGCCACAGAGAGGTGGAGGCCAGAACATGAGCCGATGTGAGTGGCAGGCCCTCTGGGCACACGGGCTGGGAAAGTCCTTCTGTGGGAGGGACAGCAGAGCACCGTAGGGAGAGTCCTGTTCTTAGCCTGTGGTCAGATGCTGCTGGCCCGATGCGAATCGCAGGCAGGGTGTTTTTCCTCCATTAACGAGAGTCCTCGTTAAGGGAGCTGTGACCGCAGGGCTGAAGTGGGCCGAGGCCAGCATGGGGGACATAACAGGAGGGGTAAGGGACCAGAGGTTGGTCGCATGATGGAGAGCGGGGGCCTCAGGTTTGAAGTTAGTTCTTACCTGGTGGGAAATGGGAACCACAGGAAGTTGAGGCAGAAAAGCAGTGGATGTGAGCTGCTTTGTGTGGAGACTGTGTCCCTTCCCTGGCCACCCTGCTCCTCCGTGCCTCCTCGGTGTCTGTGCCTGGGCACCCCAGGCTCTGAGTGCCACCGTGATCGGCCTTGGTGAACTCCCCCTGCCCTACTCTGAAAGGGGCACAGGAAGTGGGGGCTGCTGCCAAGTGGAACATGCAAGCTTTATTACTTTTTAAATGTTTGGAGAATGAGAGAGAGAGAGACAGAGTTTGAGCTGGTGTGAGGTAGAGAGAGAGGGAGATACAGAATCCGAAGTAGGCTTCAGGCTCTGAGCTGTCGACACAGAGCCCGACATGGGGCTCGAAATCATGAACCGTGAGATCATGACCTGAGCGGAAGTCGGATGCTTAACTAATCAAGCCACTGAAGGTCCCCTGGAAAGTGCAGTTTTAATTCAGTTTCAATGTTTCTGAGTCTACAAGAGAAAACACAGTGAACAAAGTCTTTGATTCATACTTTAAATGGAGGTGCTGCGGGGGGAGCCTCATACCTGAGTCCAGAGACACTGGGATCTGATGAGAGCGACACTCACTGACACCGGGCCACCTGGGTGCGCAGGGAGGACCTTCCAACATCTCTGGCGCAAATAGGAAACGATGCATTCAAAGTAAAGAATTACCATTTTCGTTGAAGAAAACCAATATGATTCACAAATTAAATTTTACTTTAGTGGGAAAATAGTTCTTGAAATGCTAAAATACAGACCTGAAATATCCTTCCATAGAAAAATTCCATCAGAGATGAGAAAAGTCAGATTAGCAGTATTTGACATTATGTTGTTGAATTACACACACTTGTGTCTATGTCCACAATAAAAAAATATACTGAAACGTCATTTAGAAGCAGCGGGCTGGGTTCCTGGGGTAGCCAGCACGTGCCCTGCCTTGTAGGATGGGAGAAAGCGGGGTATACCTTTAAAAAGATTTTTGTAAATGAAAAATTATTTTTTTCTCCTTAAATATCCATTCCTGCTGATAGAAAATAGCAGAAAATAATTGATCAAATATCATCCACCTGGATTTCTGAACTCTGTGCCACCATTTTGCCCTTTGGCTGTTTTCTCAGTGGTCAGTTCTTGGTAAGCTGTATGCTGCGTCCGATTTCTTTGGAGGAAACTTGAATGAAAACCTCAGATTCATTTGGTGGAGGTTCAGCCACCCACAGAAGCTTGGTTCACTCAAGTGGGCGGGTGATACGCTCAGGTCATGACCTGAGCAAACTGGATGCCCAACCCACTGGGCCACCCAGGCACCCCTCATACACTGTTTACTAAGAGGGACGATGTCTGCACAATTGTCTGGGGATTCATATGATTTGCATTTTTCTAGATGTCCTGAGGCAAGGGAAACAAAAGCAAAAATAAACTATTGGTACTACGTCAAAATGAAAGGCTTTTGCATGGCGAGGGAAACAATTAACAAAAGTAAAAGACAGCCTACAGAATGGGAGAAGATACTTGCAAATGACATCTGATGAAGGGTCCAAAATATATAAAGAAGTTACACAAGTCGATGCCCTAAAAACAAATGATCCAATTAAAAAAAGGGCAGAAGACATGAACAGACATTTCTCCAAAGAAGACACACAGATGACCAACAGACATGAAAAGATGCTCAGCGTCCCTCATCCTCAGGGAAATACACATCACAACCACAGTGAGATACCACCTCACGCCTGTCAGTGGCTAAAATGAACAACACAGGAAACCATAGACGTTGATGTGGAGAAAGAGGAGCCCTCTTGCACAGTTGGTGGGAATGCAAACTGGTGCAGCCAGACTGGAAAACAGTGTGGAGTTTCCTCCAAGTTTCCATTTCATTAAAAATAGAAGTACCCTATGATCCAGCAGTTGGACTATGTGGTATTTGCCCAAAGAATACAAGAACACTAGTTCAAAAGGATCCATGCACCTTGTTGTTTATAACAACATTATCTACAATCACCAAAATATGGAAGCAGCCCGAGTGTCCATTGATAAATGAATGGATGAAGAAAATATGGTATATCTACAGTGGAGTATTATTCAGGTATAAAGAAGGAAATGTTGCCATTTGCAACGACATGGATGGAGCTAAAGAGTATTATGCTAAGTGAACTAAGTCAGAGAAAGAAAATACTGCATGATCTGACGCATATGTAAGGAACAAAACAAATGAACAAAGGAAAAAGACGAACCAAGAAGCGGACTCTTAACTACGGAGAACACCCTGACGTCACCAGAGGGGAGGTGGGGGGTGGGGAAGCGGGGAAGGAGGTTAGGAGGACACGGTCGTGAAGAGCACCGAGTGATGATACAATCGCAGAATCGCCGTACTGTGCACCTGAAACAGAACACGGCATGTTTACTATTCTGGAATTCAAACAAATGGTTTGCCAGGCCAGAAGCAGCACGATCACGTCTTGTGGAAACGTGGCATCAAAGAAGAAGCACCTGTGTAAGGAATTCTGTTCCTTTCTCTTCTCTAATTTGTGCCCTTGTTCTAAACTCCTCAAATTGGGAAAAATTTGGATGCCTTAATTGTAGTTTTACACGCCTATTATCGGTGCTGAGAAAGGAGAGGTGATTTAAGAATAAATTCACATCTCCGGTAATTTAGTTTTCAGGGAAGCTTCTAGAAGCAGCTTGCTCATGCCACGTTCCTTTAGATAAACCAGTCTGGTGTCCTGCCGGAAGGCCATGTAAGAGCTGCCGGGGTACGTCTCTGCCTTAGCGATCACCTGTGGGGACCTGTGGGGGGTTAGTTAGACCAGGGCCAGGACCCCTGTCCTCTCTGGGTGGAAACCCCATGCAAGGGCCTGTGAGTCCACAGCTCCTGAGGTCGCTCTCCAGAGCCCTTGACTCAGCGTGGCTGTGCCGACCGTGGGGTCCATGCTGGATCGCTTTTGCACACGTGTCTCCTTTTCGATAATGTTGTTGTTCACCTCCTTGTGTTTGGATCCAGCCCGTTTTCTGGTTAATTCCCTTGGCTGGGATCCTCATTCACCTCCTGAACAAATTTCAGACCACAAATCTGTGACACAGAAAACGTGCTAAGAAAAGTGATCAGAAGTAAAACTCACTTCACCCACTGAAATCAAAAGGGTTAAAATAAAAAGAATGTGCAGATGCCCATAGATTTCAAAGTCAAGCTTATTTGGTGCCTCAGCTAACAAGGACGGTGATATTATCAGCCACATGATTACCTGGACACCTTGCGAGGGACAGGAATCTGTGCTGTGCTGGGGACTGCCCTTGAAAGGGGGGCTTCCCTGGGAGGGGGTGCTGCCCTGGAAAGGGGCTTCCCGGCTGTGGCAGGACTTTACCTGAGGAAGCAGCCTAGGGCCTGTGTCTGGCTCACCACGGCCGTGGGGCCCCGTCCAGGGGGTGGGTTCCTTCATCTGGGCTAGCGTACCGTGCCACCGCTTACCAGCACTGTCCCCCGATGTGCAGCGTGTAACACGCCCTGCCTGCCCAGGGCGCCAACGGGGAGGAAGTGGTTCGTGGGGAGTGGGAAGAGGTGGAAGTGAGCCCCTGTGCGGATGGGGCCCAGAGACGGGAACCCCGCTGGACTGGGGGAATCGCGCTGCCCCCTCTGTCCCTCTCAGATTCGAGGGCAGATTCAAGAGCACGGCCGGGTCAGGAGCTTGCCTCTCTGAACGGGAACGAGGGGGCCCAAGGCCCAACGTCCCCTTACACCGCTTCGCGCGATCCCAGTAAGTGTCTGGAGTTTTCTCACATTGTCCCTGGTGCTGAAAGAGGCTCGTGTGCCTTAGTGGCAAGTGGGAAACAGCATATTCTGAGGACGTCGGGTGGTGACCATGCCACTGGCCTGTTTTGAATGTGCTGGGTTGAAAACAATTAAAATGTTTTAGTCCACATTTAATTAAGTTGGATTAAATATTTTATGCACTTGCTGTCACGATCTAAGTGTTGACCTTGATTAGAAACGCAGTGGTTTGCACTGATGGATTTTTCTCATATTTTCTTAGAAACTTGTGGACTTCGGGTTTTCAGAACTTAGCAAACACATGAGTATTTTCCTTTTGATCTGAGACCATTGGAGCTGCCTTTCTTTTCAACAAAGTTTCTGGCACCAAATAAAAAAGCCAAAAAACAAATAAGGGAGAAGAGCCGTCCAGTGCCAGGAGGCGTGGGAGCCGCTCCGGGATTTCTGGAAGCAGAGTCGGAGCGGAATGCGACAGAAACAGCCTTGTCGGGGATTCCCGGACAGGAGTGTCCAAGCGAAGGGACGGCCTTCCAGCAGCTGCGATCTCGCCGTTCTGCCGGTTTGCTGCCAGCGCCTCGCGGCCCCGCTGCGACGCCCGAGCGAGCGGTCAGTGTCCCCGCGGGCCGGGCGCCCCGCAGAGGGACGGAGGAGCAGTTTTTACCCTTAATAACATCTGTGCTGCGTGAACCGCGCGTGACACCCACGCAGAGTTTTCTTGGACAAGCGGCAACTAAGTGGAAGCCGGATCGTGTGCTTGCGGGGCCTCCGTCCGTGGCCCGCGTCTGCGGGGGCAAATCCTGGGTCGTAGCGCGGACTTGGGAAACCTGCTGGCACTCTCG
>NW_027528991.1:1389199-1421251 GCF_008692635.1 Crocuta crocuta | reverse complement strand
CGGCCACCCCGCCGGGCTTGGGGTTGGCATCTCTGAACGCCCTCTACTTTTCCGTTATTTTATTAAAACTGTGACGTCGCCGCCTGCGGCCTGCGACCCCTCCGCGGTCAGCGGCCTCTCCTCTCCGCCTGCTCCTCCCGTGGGCGCTGGGAACGCGCTCATCAGCGCCCCCGCGCGGCCGGGCTTGGGGTGCCGGGAGCTCCCCCCGCCCGCACCCTCCGGGCCTCGGTTTCTCTCGCCAGCTGGCTGGCGCTGCACGTCCACACCAGCCTTCCCGTCTCTGAAGCAGGGCGGTGGGAGCAGAGGAACCCTAAATCCTTTCTATTCAACCATTTTCCTGATGGTGAGAGTGTGCTCCCAACAAGCTTGATTTACACGCGGACTGTAAAGAATCAGGCTCCGAGCTCCCTCGCCCTGTTTCCTTTTGCTTTTGGGGGCATCGCCTTTGGGAAGCCAGAGGCCAGAGTCATTTCGTGTAGCTTCTCCAGGAGGCTTTGTGAACCCGCAGGAAGCGTCCAGTCCTGGAGTATGTGGTTCAGCTGCTATAAAGCAGGTCTTAGCCCGTTGTTTTCTTCAACAAAACAGAGATTTTCATAAAAGAAATCTATGCAGGATGTGTGTGTGCACGACTATCTCTGTGTGCTTATATGTGTGTGCATGTGTATATACATGTGTGCATGTGGGCATCTGTGTGCGTATGTGTGTATTTTTGTGTGCATGTGTGCGTATCTGTGTGTGCATGTGAACACGTGTATCTGTTCATGTGCATGTGTGCATAGGTATGTGTATCTGTACATATACTTGTGTGCATGTATATGTATATATAGCTCTGTTTATTGTGTGTGCACAGGGTATGTATCATTTGTGTGTGTGTGTGCATGTGCATATGGGTGTTTATCTGTGTGCATGTGCATGTGCATGCATACCTATGTATCTGTGCATATATGTATCTGTGTACCTGTGTTTGCATGTGCATGTGTATATACATGTGTGTCTATGTATGCATCTGTGCATATATGTATGTGTACCACATGTATGCATATGTGTATCATGTGCATCTGTGTCTGCATATATGTGCATGTATGTGCACACATGCATATATACATGTGTGTATCTGTGTGTGCATGTGCAGGTGTTTCTGTGCATGCACACATGTGTGTACATGTGGCTCCACCCAGTCTTCAGGTGGGTCCTGGTTCCTGCTCCGCACCGTGTCTGAGCTGAGCTGCACTTCCTCCTTCCCACAGGCGGGCTATCTGAAATAGCCGTTGCCTAAAGCTGTGTTCCAGGACTTTCTCATCATATCTGCGAGTCTCTCTTGCGGAAGCCCCATGCCAGTCATGTTCACCTTACCTCCTTAATGGGGTTCTAATAGGTCCGAGGTTAGAAATGTCCTTCCTTTGGACTGAAGTAGACACGGCAGGAGCAGCGCCATTGTTCACACGTCCCAGCCTCCGTCAGAGGCACAGCAGGGCTCTGGAATGTTGTGTGAAGAAACCTCCTCCATGCGCTTCAGCGGCCCCTACGTTCACAAAGTGCGAGTTCAGCAGCAGAGCGGGGAGAGTGTCAGTGCAGCACGGGGCCGCCTGCCCCAGAGGGGTCGCACTCAGACTCCGTAAAGGGGACGTGGTGACGCTGGTGGGTGGTCTTTGATGCTTTGGCGCTCGTGGTCACCAGTCACCCCACAGATGTCAGCGAGCCGTTATCTCCTGTGGAAACGTTGTACACACTCTGAATACTTTAATATATTCTTCCAACGGCCTGCGGTGCATCTGGGTTTGTCCCTGTGCAACTTGGCAACCCCCATTGTGGACTCAGGTTCTTCTATTATAATTTGCTTCCGTCTTTCTGCATTCAAATGATAATACTTATTTAAAGGGGGAACTGTTCCCTCCACCTCCCGCTCAGGGTTGCTGAGGCCACGGGAGGTGCCGGTGGACTCTGCTGCCGCTGCCCTTGCTGACCGGTGGTGGCTCGGCAGACGGGGTAGCTTGCTCGCACTGCTGGCCCTTTATCGCCGCACACCCACTATGTTAAGGAGGCCACGAATGTTCTATTTGTGCAAAGAGCATAGCGGCGCAGAATCCTCAGTTTTTCTCAGAGTCTGGCCTTCAAAATTATGGGTGGATAAAATATTACAACCTTTGAAATACAGTGTCTGCTTTCATTGGACGCCAGCAAAAATAAAAAGCATGTTTCTCATAGGGCCATCATTTCTGTGGCCACCGCCCAAGGAGAGTGTGCCTCCTTTGTCTGGTGGCCTTTGCTCGTCCAGCCCCCCTGCCCCGAGGCCGGCCCCACCCGGGCCTAGCCTGTGCTGGGCATGAGCATGCAGCAATGAGGGCGTCTGGACCTCAGAGGGTGCACGGCACCGGGCACCAAGTCCTAACCACACAGGACGCGTTCCAGACCGGGTCACTGACCAGAAAAACATCCAGCCCCGGCCTTCATCTTGCTGTGCTTACAACTCGGGTTTCTGCAAAGAGGGGCGTTTGATTCATCCTGAGTGTGTATATGTTAGCCGTGTAAGGGTTCAAAGTGACCTTAAGGGCATGAGGGAGAGTGACAGTGACACAGGCTCACCTGTAGCACGCTGTGGTGCACGGAACACAGAAGCTAAAAATCGGTGGATCTCGTATCAATGTTCTGACCACGGTAAGATAAGTAACACACTAAGGAGGACACAAGGGAGACACTGCTAATTTTGAGTGAAATTCCTGGCATTTTGCATATTTCAGTAGCCTTGAGCTGGTGGGTGCTGTTCATACTCTGCTCAGTAGCAAAGACCCTGATTTGGAAGATCTAGAAAAAGGATAACGAGAAGGTGGTGTGAGATTGATGGCACGTTCATTTAGGAGGTGATTACAGACTTAATTTCGAGGGACGGCTCAGGCCGCGCCTGCAGTTCCAGGCCACGGAATCCTGTTTCCTGCAACTCCATAGCCCGCCATGTGCCAGACGAAAACTTGGACTTTAATCTTCCGTCAGATATGAGGGCTGCGTGCCTGAGGACGTCCCACCAGCCGTAAACGCAGAGTCTCCTAAGGAAGGCATCCAAGCCAGGAACGAGGCCCACACATTGCTTGGAAAATTTATGCTTTTTGGGCACGTTTTGTGATAGTTCAAGTATTAGAAATGATTTGTGATTTCATCTGTGCCCTGGTGGGGACCTTGCGAGGGCTGGAATCATATCACTTTTCCTTGTAGACAGTCAAACCACAGGTTATACTAAAAAAAATGAGGACAGAAGTCCAGCAAGGCAGTGATTTGTCCTCAGCGAAAACACAGGCTGCATTAAAACCACATGTTGCTGAGTGCGGGCTGGCCAGGCCGGAGTGCAGATCAACACATGAGCCCCGGGCCCGGGCGGAAGAGCGCTGTCTGCAGCACGCATGCCCTGGCACACGGTGCGGCCGGCAGCCCGCAGTCCACACAAGCCGGGGACGGGGACGCTGGGCAGCAGAGTCTATATTCAGCACGCTGACACCGCCGGGGCTGTGGCCGCGGCCTCCATTCTGTCATAGCCAGCAGTTCTTACTACCAGGCAATCAAAAGTCACCATCTAAAATGCTGGCCAGTGGACACGTTTGAAGAGGCGACTCTCGGAGTCCAGAGGGCCTTTAAGATCTAGACAACTTATTATTTAAATCTGGAAGCACTTTAGGAAAATTGGGAAAGCCATTCATTTCAAGTTTTAAAACTCAGATGAGCTACATCGTCCGATGGCCCGAAGAAAATGCGAACTTGTGGTGGCGTGTCCCGGGGCGAGAGGCCCGTGGACGGCACACGTGGGGGCCCGGCCGTGCATGCTGTGCCGCGGCGTCCAAGGGGCCCCTCCCTGGAGCCCGTGGCGGGAGGCNAGACGCCCCACGCGGGCTGGTGCGGGCAGTGGGGGTGATGGGTGACAGGCGGCCTCGCCCACGAGCCACTACGGCCCTCGTGCACGTGCGTGTGTCTGTGATTGGGTGGAGGGTCTCGTCTCGTCTCCCGACTTGTGTCCAGAGAGGAGACACACTTAGCTGCTTCCATTTTCACCAGCTTACGGGGTCGCAGGGGGCAGCTTCCCAAGGGGCAGCAGGAACGAGGCGCTTTTTATCAAATCATGTTACAGCACTGTTAACGTGAACACCCGAAAATCTGGGACAGAGCCGAGGGAGGGCGAAGGGTATTTGACTTTTTATCTGACTTCCTGTCAGATTTTCCTCTTGGAGATGGAGGGGGGGACCTTAGCATCACTTTGAGACCCTGGGACGCTGTGACACACACGAGGGCCACCGTGGATTTCCTGCCAAGGCCGTCCTCCGATGGGGCAGGTGCCCCGGGCCCCGCAGCACANGGGGGACGCCGTCCCCTCCCCATCGCAGCCCCGGCCCACTGGGGAGAGCCTGAGCGTGCCTCAGCCTGCCGGGGCTCCTGGGGGGGCGGGGGCGAACGCAGCACAAGCGCCTGGGCCGCCTGTCACTGTGTCCCGGTGCCGCCACGAAGCGGGTGTGGCCTCCTCGGGGGCCGGGGCGAGCTGACCCTGTCCTGCCGCCCGCAGGTGCAGTGTCACAGCTACACGGGATACTGCTGGTGCGTCACGCCCAACGGGAGGCCCGTCAGCGGCACGGCCGTGGCCCACAAGACGCCCCGGTGCCCCGGTAGGTGCCCGCGCGCCGCCGTCCTGACCCTCGCCCTGTGCGC
The DNA here is from genome assembly GCF_008692635.1 of Crocuta crocuta. Taxonomy (NCBI): domain Eukaryota; kingdom Metazoa; phylum Chordata; class Mammalia; order Carnivora; family Hyaenidae; genus Crocuta; species Crocuta crocuta. The sequence continues at coordinate 1,416,568 of NW_027528991.1, read as the reverse complement.
TGGCGCCGCAGAGGAAATGCGGAGTAGGTGGCGGCGGGGATTGACAGCCGGGCTTGTGTCCCGCACAGAACCTCAAATGGCACGAAAAGCCAGGTCTGAACATGGAAGGTTCTTTGACTCAGGATTCTTAGTCTTTTAGGAATGACCACAAGGGCTGTAGTCAGCAGTGCAGATCGCCACGTGTTTTCTTTGGCAAAAAAGAAAAAAAAAAAAGAAAAAGGAAAGTTCTGGTTTTGTGTGTATATGTTTGCAAAGAAAAAGAGGCCCATTCTTCACAGTTCCAGCCACAGATGGTTTATTTGTGTTATTTTATTCCTCATATGAGGGCTTGGTGCACGAAGGTAATCTTCCTGGCAGGAGAGACTATGAAATCGTCCATTTTCCATAAATATTTTACCAAAAATGATATAAATGATTCACATCATTTTTGAGAATGTTTTGCAGCTTGAGTTGTGATTTTTTAAAAATATTATGTGTTTCTTTTTGAGAAAGAGAGAGACAGAGCTCGAGAAGAGCAGGGGCAGAGAGAGAGAGAGGGAGACACAGAATCTGAAGCAGCTCCGACTCTGAGCTGTCAGCACAGAGCCCGACACGGGCCTCAAACTCACGAACCATTAGATTGTGACCTGAACTGAAGTTGGACGCTGAACTGACTGAGCCTCCCAGGCACCCTTTGAATTGTGATTAATTGGCTGTGGGGACCTATCAGAGCATCTGTGAAGGGGCTTCATGACCTTTGCACTGAGGTCCCTAGATTAGACTGTGGTACAACATAGCCACAGTGATAATGAAGTTCAGGGCATAGTCCTGATACTTCATGTAAAATATTGAAACATTTAAATTGAGGACTTACTTTTAGACTTATTTTTTTATTTAAAGGTCAGGCACCTTCTAATTAGGGATTCTGCTCATGATTCAGATGCTTCTACCAGCAGCCAAGACACAGGCCAGAACTCATAACTGCCCAGCCCGATGACATCTGTAATTAACAGCAACACGAAACCTAATATTTCCAGTGACTGGTCATCACTTAAAAGCCACGGGGTGTGCATGATGCGGAATTAAAATATATTTATTTCAAATAACTATTTTGTTATCCAAGAGCTAAAAATTGCTGACAAATATTTTTAGTGAGCTAACGTTTGCACCTAATAATTCTTGTGCAGACTCACGGAGTAACTGAAGGAAAGGAGAGAATGGTACCCGCCGTGGCCTCCGCGTGGGTCCCTCGCTCTGGGACGTACTTTCACAGACTTACTTCATCTCAGGCGTGTGGCAGCAGTTTGCATGGAGCCTTATTGTTCACAGGAGAGGGCCAGGGGGATTCCTATTTTCTGTGATTTTAGTGATACCGTTTGAAAAATTAAGCTGTGTCTAAAAGATCTTTATCGGAAAACCATGTACAAAATTGGCTGAATTTCTTACATTCTCCAAACAGTCCTTTGTTTTTGGAATCAAACCACTGTACTGTGACTCACGTGTTTTTCCAAGAAGGTACTAGTGATTATAATTTAACTGTATAGACAGGCTCCATTTCCTCACTGTCCGTGTGGATTCTGGGGTCCACGTGATGGATTATGAAAAACAGCGTGCTCAGAAGTCCGGGGTCTCTTGTGTGGGAAGCAAGGGAGAAGCTCAGTGTTCCAGGGCAGGGTTGGGGTGTGGACGAGGCCGGCTCTCCTCTCAGACCCTCTCTCCACTTCCACGGTTTGGGGGCTGTGACCTCGGGGTGCCTGGCCGGTGCCCCCTCACACCTGCTGGTGCTGCTGGTGCGTTGAAGAACTTCCAGGGAGCTGTAGGAAAGCCTCTCAGCCCCCGCTTCAGCCGTGCTCTTACTCTGTGCAAACGCAGGAGTGGAGAGCAGGGGCCATGCTCAGAAGCTCTGCAGGGCTGTGGGGGGTTGTCGAGAGGGTCAGACCAGGGGGTTTCGGGACGCTGGAGCTCACGCATGCACGCGCGCCGCCCAGGCCCGCTCAGGCACACACGCATGTGAACAGTGTATGATGGACTCTTGCATAACGAGGGTGGACTTCTCCCCAGAGGCTGACAGCCTCGCAGGCCCTGCAGCACGGCGGGGTGATGGGACCGCACTGTGCACGGGCCGGGACGCTAATGCGCCGCAGGGGCTCGGGATTTGGTCCGCAGACAGCCAGGGACTCTGTGTGCACCCCCCCTCACTGGTCCCCCGGCTGGTCCGTCGTGGCTAGTGTCCATTAGCCACGGCTGTAAACGACGGCCCTGGTTTGCACCTGGTTTATTGGAATTGGGTGAGCCTCAGTGTTCAGCAGCTGCCTGCGCCCTGGAGTTCACACCAAGCTTACCCTGTAAATACACGCTATAAACATGTAAAACCTGGAAAAGAGGTTTAAAATGTGGCCATAAAGAGTAACTGTCACTTAGAACGTGCACGTGTGTGTATTACGAACACGCGCTGACACAGGAATGGACCACAGCGCAGGGAGGCAGATGCCACATGTTGGTGAGATTTCAGCGGGACGAGAGCCCCAAGTCTTCCACCTTCTCCCTTCTCCCAGAAGGACTCTCGGAAGAAGGGTTCCTTTATTCTATCAATATGTATTTTTAAGCCATTACTACAAAATAGCCAAACTCCCATTAATTGATAAGAAAAATGAGATGACACTAGCAAAAAATGGTCCAAAGTTTTAAATGGGGAGCATTTCAATTTTTTTTTTAACATTCATTTTTTTAAAATATTTTTATTTCTAGCAGAGAGAGAGAGAGAGATAGCGTGAGCAGGGGAGGGTCAGAGAGAGGGAGATACAGACTCCGAAATAGGCTCCAGGCTCTGAGCTGGCAGCACAGAGCCCGACGCGGGGCTCGAACCCACAAACTGCAAGATCACGACCTAAGCGAAAGTCAGACGCTTAACCGACTAAGCCACCAAGGCGCCTCTAACATTTATTCATTCTTGAGAGACAGAGACAGAGTGTGAGCAGGGGAGGGGCAGAGAGAGAGGGAGACACAGAATCAGAAGCAGCTCCAGGCTCTGAGCTGTCAGCCCAGATTCTGATGTGGGGCTCGAACTCACAAACTGTGAGATCGTGACCTGAGCTGAAGTCATATGCTTAACCCACTGAGCCCCCAGGCGCCCCTTAAACAGGCAGCATTTTATAAAGGAAGGAAGCCTGATGGCCAGCGATCAGGAGAAGTGTTGAGGCTCGTGTACCAGGGAAATGCACATGAACTTACAGCGAGAGTCCCCTACACACCACCCAGTTAGCAGCAAAGAAAAAGCGCTCCGTGACGTGCCCGTGAGCGCCGAAGTGCAGAGCCTCCCGTGGGAGGCTGCAGCCACTGGGGCGGAGCCCGCGTGCCCTTCCCATGCGGTGACGCAGCGCCGCAGGGCCCCCGAGACCCGCACTCACGGCTGCAGCAGGGGAGACCCAGGCCCCCGGGCGTCCACGGCAGCGTTTGCTCTAACAGCCAGATCCGGGAGGTGGCTGGATGTCCGTGGGGCCCGTCGTGGTTCGCTCCGTTCATGCCGGCGCGTGGCTCCAGCGCGGTCCCCAGGGGAAGCCTGGAAACATACAACACAGGGGTCCGTTTAAAACCTGAACCCAGACAAGAGTCCCCTCCGGCACTCGGAGAAGCCTCGTCGGGTGGGACGCCACAGAGACAGGTGTGGAAGGGCCGTCTCACGGATCACAGCACCAGGGCGGGGCTAGAGCGTGCAGGGCGTGTTGGCGGAGCGGGGTTGGACCGGGGCCCCCTCTCCGGAAGGAGAAGCTGTTTCTCTGCATCTTCAACAACAGTCTGTCTTGCTCTGTTTGTTTGTGTGATTCTAGGCAGGAGTGCAGCATTTCACAGGTTTAGGAAGACTTAGAAGGTTGAAGAGCCCATAGCACTGGCAGAGGTAACACACTAAGCTAAATTCCTCCTGAGGCCTCGCGGCTCCCTGACCTCCTCCCCTGAGGGTCTCCTCGGAGGGAAGGGGCGCCCGGGCTCGAGATGCTGCAGGAGCCTTAAGGAAGGACGCACCGGAGGCGGGAAGGGAGGGACGGGATGGAAGAGGCGGAGATGACGATTTGGGGATGAGCGGCTGTGCTTGGCCTCCGTGACGGTGTGCAGGGGCGGGGGCGGCGGGCCTGGTGCCCGCCTGTGGCCCCTGGGTGCTGGCCGGCACAGCAGCCTAGGTGGGAGTATTTGACAGGCGAGGACTCTGCCCAAGGCCTCCGTGCTTCAAGGGACAGAGCTAGGATTTAAATCTGTGTCTTTCTGCCTCTATAGCCCACGTTTTCAGTCAAGAGCAATAATGCGAGACATGGGCCTTGAATGCCTTATTGAGAACGTGTGTAAGTCCCTGTTTGAGGTTTTGTGGAAGGTACTCGGAGCTGCCTGCGGCCCCTCCACCCCCCACGTTAGTGCCTCGGTGCTTCTGACAACCTGCCATCTACTTTAATCAGCTCTAATCAAGGATGGTCCCTTGGGGTGAGGACTCTGCTTGGATTGACGCCAGTGAGTGATCTGCTGGGTCTTTCCAGCCACGGCCTGCGAGAGGCTGTAAGAGGCAGGGGCTCAGTGGAGGGGAAGGTTGGGGGGGGCCCAGCCCTTCTGCCCTGGTGACCCCCTTTCCTGGTGACCGGGTTATTGAACATGGCGAACTCCTAACCCAGTAATAAGCTCCTGCTCCAGTAAGTCGTAGTGAGCGAGACCCGCTGACCTGGGGCTCACGCCGAATGTCCAGCTGCTCCTTTCTCCCGAGGAGTCCGTTCCCTGTCATCGCTGATTCATTTATTTGCTGTTGAGGATTTGCCAGGCAGGGCGCGTGTGGCGCTGGGGCCTCTGCAGACACGCGGTCACCGCTGGGAGCGTTAGCTGAGGGCTGCAGGCCCACGAGAGGGTGGCTTGCTGCCGGGCGGACGTGGACTGGTGAGGGACAGATGGTTCTGGGAAGGTGGTTCAAGGTTCTGGAGAGTTCCGGCTCCTTGCTTTCCTCCTGGCCGAGCGTGCTTCTGAGGCGGGCGTGGAAGGTGAGCCTGGGGAACGGCGGGAGCCTTCTCCCTGCGTGCAGCGAGCGCAAATGCCCGTCGCAAACAGCGTGTGGCCTTGAGAGTATGTGGGACCAGAGAGCTGCTCTCTGAACTGCACCCAGAGGCACTCCAGGCCTCGCCTGCTGGAAAGCGGGTGCTCCTGGCTGGTGGCTGGGGATTTATACGCTCGCCTTGCCCTGTGGCTCGAGGCCCCCGGGTCTGCAGACGGCCCTCTGCTCAGGGTCTTTTCCTGCACGGGGGATGCTCGGGACATGAAGGGAATGACGGGGAGCTTGCCCGTCCTCTGTGCTGGTGAGGGGCCGGGGTAACACGTCTCCATCTGTGCACCGCTGATTAGGGTTTCTTCTGTAAGGATTTGCCCCTTTCTTCTTCCTTCTAAAGATCTGAAGACTAACGCTGCTGGGGGCAGGGTGGAGGTCAGAGACAAAGGACTTTTCTCCGAGGGAGGATTGTGCAGCTCGCCTATTCGCTATTATTTGGAAATAGCTTCAGGGTTTTAATCTCATCTCTCTTCTGTGACTGTGCACCGTGGCCATGAGCTTGTTCCTGGCAAGAGTCCAAAGTGGTTTGAGTACAGTGAACCCACATGTGCGCATCTTCATGTTACGGTGTCCCCAGGTTCTTCCTGTGCAGCTCTGCTTGGGGTATGTGCTTGAGTCAGCTACAGACTTGGGGATACAGGGGAGCAGAGGGGGGTCGTCCTGTGATCCGCCTCCCCCTTCTTAAACCAGGGTGGGCTATGGGGAGAGTTCTCGGGCGCAGGATGGAGATCCTGTTCACCTGACATTGCCACGCCCGGTATTCCCGTGCCTTCTCGTGGCGCGGGACAGAAAGTCACCTCTCGTGCCTTACTTGTTCCCTGGCGGGTTTTGTGACATCAAATATGGCTCCCTCCATGTCCGTTATCAGAGGGTTTGCATTACCTCGGACGGGAAGGAGTGAGTTCCTGGGCCTTTCCTGGGGCCGATCGCACTCACACAGTCCAACTGCTTATCTGGGCAACTTGTATGTCTGGGTCGGAGAAGGCCCAGGCGTGAATGCAGAGTGTCTGCGTGAGGTGTGGTTCGCAGAGAGTGGTCCTCCCTCTTGTCCACACTGCCTGCTGCTCTGGCCTCTACCTGGAGCGCAGCAAGGTCACATTTCTGTGGACATCCTCGTCATTTCCTTCTTATTTTAATGTTTTATTTATTTCTGAGAGAGAGAGAGAGACAGCGTGAGCAGGGGAGGGTCAGAGAGAGAGGGAGACACAGAACTGAAGCAGCTCCAGGCCCCGAGCTGTCAGCACAGAGCCCGACGCCGGGCTCGAACCCACGAACCGTGAGATCATGACCTGAGCCGAAGTCGGACGCTTAACCGACTGAGCCACCCAGGTGCCCCTCTCCTCAACATTTCTGAAAATTTTCACTTCATAGAGAGAAGCTAACTGTTTTTTTCATTTTTCGTGAATGAATTTCCCTGACACTAAGTTAAGGACCCTGCACACCTGAGGAATTTGAAGGAAATTCATCTAGCACAACCGAATTTCCAAGCATCAAAATCAACAGCTGCGGCTGGCTTCTAACATCTCCCATGTGTTTCTTTATGAAGATTATGGAAATGCAAATTCACAGCTGCGTAGTGTGAATTGGGAAGGGTACCAATCAGAAGGAGGCCCTTTTCCCTCTCAAAATGGCTTTTTCTTTTTTTTTAATTTTTTTTTTAATTTCTAGGAGAGAGAGAGAGACAGCGTGAGCAGGGGAGGGTCAGAGAGAGAGGGAGTGACAGACTCCGAAACAGGCTCCAGGCTCTGAGCTGGCAGTCAGCACAGAGCCCGACGCGGGGCTCGAACCCACGAACCGCGAGATCACGACCTAAGCGAAAGTCGGATGCTTAACCAACTAAGCCACCCAGGCGCCCCAAAATGGCTTTTTCTTTAGGCTTAACAGTTCTCTTCCCGAAAAGTGATAGTAAAACAATATTTCGGTGCATACTGGCAAGGGACCCCAGGCACAGACAGCTCTAACGGAGTGGAAGGTGCACCCGAGGGAGTGTGCCCTGCCGCAGCGTGACCACCAGCTGCCCACCTGGGCTGCTGGGCTGCGGTGTAGACGCCACGCACCGAGATTTGTTTTAAGGAAAAACATAAATCCTCAGGGACTGCTGCGACCATTTTTGAGGCATTGAGGAAATTCGTTTTGCATCCCTGATGAGATAAAAATAGCAGTTTGATACAGCCAGTGCCAGGTATGTACAATTTCCGATAAAATTTACAGATAGTGGAAATTTCTTTTTTTTTTTTTTTGTATTTTTATTTATTTCTAGGGGAGAGAGAGAGACAGACAGACAGACAGCGTGAGCAGGGGAGGGTCAGAGAGAGAGGGAGTCACAGACTGAAACAGGCTCCAGGCTCTGAGCTGGCAGTCAGCACAGAGCCCGACGCGGGGCTCGAACCCACGAACCGCGAGATCATGACCTAAGCGAAAGTCGGACACTTAACCGACTAAGCCACCCAGGCGCCCCAGATAGTGGAAATTTCTGAAGGCATCGAATCGACGCACAAAGTGTAAGATCAGGGTGTGAGCCAAAATCAAGAGTCGGACGCTCAACCGACTGAGCCCCCGGGTGCCCCACTGCATTTTTATTTTTATGTTTCAACCTACTAGGTTACTGTACTGTACATTTAATTGGTGGCTATAGTTGGTAATTGAGGCTCTCACAGCTTCCACACTCCAGGGTGTCTTTTTCCACACCTGTGCCTCAGTGTCTGTTCTGTCACATTAGTTACTGAATACATAGTCACTAAAGCTGTGAAAGGAGTTGGGAGATGCTGTGGGGTGACTGGTCCTCATGTCTGTATCCCAGCCCCAGTGGCTGTGTCCTTCCGGAGACATTCTGTGCAAAGACAGACAAGGATGTGTGTTTTCTTTTAAGCGTGTTTAAGCGAGTAGAACTTATTTTCACAGCACTGTGTGTGGCAGCCGAGCTCCTGTGTGCCCGGCAGCGGCACGTCCAGAGCGTTCCTCGCCTCTGACGCTCCTGCAAGCAGGGGTCAAGGCTGGCCTCACCGCACACAGGATGAGGCCCGGGAAGGGAACCCCAGAGCCACTGCCCTCTGTCGCGCGGGGCGAGCCTGGGCCTGGCCGCAGGCTCACCGACAGGAAACGGGTCGGTGTGGTTTGGTTTCTTGGCCATGGAAACAAGAGCAATGGGAGGCACAGTGGCGGCAGTGGCCTGGCCGAGAGGGGACGCAGATGCGCGGACGTGACGAGGACGGTGACACGTAATAACCGTGCCCGCAGGAAGCATGGGCCAGGCCTCTCAGTGCGGAGTGCGGTCCTCAAGTTTCTGTCCCAGGAGCGGCCCTGGAGGAAGGAGGCTGGGGTGTCTGTTTCTGATGAGTCTCAGGAGACGCGGATGCTCCTGGCGGGGACACTGGCCCTGGCTAGCCCCCTCCCGCCGTCTCCAGGTGAGGGGCACAGTACCCACCTCGGTGTCTCTCCAGGTGGACTGAACATCCTGCTAAGGGCCCCTCTCTCTCCCCTGCTCTGTGACGGAAGGAGCGTGTGGCCACACCCCGTGGCTGTCTGATGGCGGGAACGGTAGCATCGGGTGGTGAGCAGTCACCTGCAGCTGCTGGGATCCATCCGGGCCTCAGGCGAAGCCTACCCTGGGGCCCAAGTCTGGGCAGGAGGTCCCAGCGCCTCCCTGGGACAGGGTCACGGATGGCCTGAAAAGGCTCGGAGGTGCCACCTGGCTCTCCAGCCACCAGTGACCCCGACGGGCAGGGCTACGGCTCGGAGGGGTCCTCGTGGCCCGGGGTGACCTACGCTGCTCTACTGGGCCGTCGAGTTTGCATCACGCCAAGGGACAGGGCGCTGCGCGGCGACTGCAGCTCCTTTCTGCTTTCCATCTGCCCAGCACTGTCCCCAAGGCCACCCTCACGTGCTGGGCATGGCCCGGCCTCATAGGATGGCTGTTGGGGGTGGGGGCAGGTCAGGGGCTGCTCGGCCTGGCCTTGCCCAAGGTTGCAGGGACTGGGAGTGTGGCAGACCAGACCCTTTCTGTGTCAGAGGCGCTCAGCAATGAGACTCTGGCTCCATGGAGTTCTCTGCCACGTGAGGTGCTCACGGGAACAAGAGGTAAACGGAGGCCAAGGAGGGGCGACGGGTGGCACCCAGGCTCACCTCAGCCAGCCCATCACGCCGAAGTTCTTCTTGAGCGGCATTCGATGCCTCTGCTGTAAAGGCCTGGCCTGTCTCTTCAATGGGAACATGGCGTATCTGGGGAACACAGTTCACATCTCAAGAAATCGTGCTGCCAGTCATGAAATTCTTTTCTGCCCTTTGCTACTGCTACTGCTGGGCACAATAAGGCAAGTAGCTGGTGACACCCTGCAGACATGGCGGTGGCTGGCGTGGCCAGCGTGGCCCCACGGATACAGCGAGGTGCTTGGGCCTCAGGGTAGGTCGCTGGGAGGCAGCTGGTGCAGTGGAACAAGACCAGACGATGCTGTGCTGTTTGAGCCCCTCAGAGGAAGACATGTGGCTCTGTCAGCCGGGAGGGGGCAGAGCTCGCCCGGGTCATGGCCCCCCACCCGCTGTCCACGGGCACGGAGGTCTGCAGGCATCTCTTCCTCCTGGGCCCGGGAACGGCTGCTGCAGAAGCAGGGGCTCCCTTGTGGCCTCTCCAGGGGCCCAGCCTCACCAGAACCTGCATTAGGTTAGCGCCTGCTGCCCTCTCTCCAGCCCGTAGGGTACCGAGCTGCATCATACCCTAGGTGGTAGTGTCACCTGCAGGGAAACTCAGGAAAATCCAGGGGAGTGAGTCCCCTTCGTCCGTTGGAAGTGAGCCCTGACTGTGACCACTGCACTCCCATCACTCATGGGACCCAGAGGTCCATAGGTAGGGAAAACTGAGGTAGGGGCAAATAGCAGAAAGCTCCCCATTTCTCTCTGTGATTACTCTAAAGCCTGGATTCCTCAGGCGCTTAACTAAAATCTGTGGTTATTGAAGTCATGGTGTATGGAAAACCATCACCATCTAGATCGGGGGATACTTCCCACTGTTACATTCTGTATACAGTAGGTACATAATATCTAGTACCGGGTGCTACTTCCTGCTGCTATGTTCTGTATACAGTAGTTATATAACATCTAGTCTTACATCCAGGAAGAACGAGGGATTCGCTAGGCACTCCTGCACTATCTGCTAACACCCAGTAAGCATCATAGTTGAGCTGGTTTTGAATCGGATCAGCCACTACCATGAGGATGAGCTGCCATGTTGCCCAGAGGAGGACCGTGGCCTGGGCAGCCCCGAAGCAGGTCCCGTGGCGCAGGAGTGAGGAGCAAGCTCGGCTGCAGGATGATGAGACTCACGTTATTCCCTTTAAACCGTAGATACTGTTTTTCCCTCGTTTTTGTGGTTTCCTCCACCAGTAATGCATACTCTGATTGTGAAAAAAGCCACCTCTTTTAAAATATTTTTTTAAGTTATTATCAGAGAGACAGAGAGAGAAGTAGAGAAAGAATGCCACCTCTTTTAAAATAGCATTAAATGATCTGTATCTGTAAGAATTGACGTCGGTGAGACTTACCTTGGTAATCAATTCACAATGTATCTAAGCCAAATCATTGTGATGTGTGCCTTGAATTGATACGATGCTGTATGCCAATTATTTCTCAATAAAACTAGACAAAAGGTAAAACAGCGTTTAAAGGGGATGAGATCTCACAAATGGAGGGAATACAGCTGTGTCCTTTGAAATATGCACATGAATCTTTATGTCCCTGGGCAGCGATCAGGTCTTGCAGGCACAGCTGACCAGCCCGGGGTTTACAAAGCTGTTTGCTGTCTCCCAAGCCCCTGTTTCAATACCCCTTTCTGCAGCTACATCCTAAATTTTTGTCTGTCACAAACTCTCGGGAATTCTCCAGCAAATCTTGTCTCCTGAGAGCTGTAATGAGTGTGAGAGCAGCTGTCTGGTTCTGGTTTCGTGGACTGTACGCGGCAAACGGTTTTGCTTCGTGGAGAGCGATATTCAGCCATTTTCCACATCCCTTGGGACAGGAAGTTGCAGGGAAGGAGGTGAGATTGGGGAGCTTTTTGTCCAGGGGCATTTGGATCCCCTTCAAATTCTGTCACAAAACACTTGAATTGTGGAGCAGGTTACCAGGGACACTGGACTCTGCTTTAAAATCATTTCTTCCACATTAAGAACAGGATGGAATTATTTTTGTATAGACCGGCTTGAGTAGACACCGAGTGGATTTAGGGGGTTAGTGAGCAAGGTCAACAGTGGTTGGTCTGGGAGACAGCAGGCCTGGGGGCGGAGGGAGACCCTTTCCCCTTTCCTGAGGCCCCCAGGTCCTCTGCCTCTTAGCTGACTGCGAATCTGCAAGTTAAAGTCCTCGACCCTTAGATTACAAAATATTTTCTGTTGAGAAGTGCTGTCGTGCGGGGCATCGAATTATTATGTAGGATATTTACATTTAGCTAGAAATATTAAAGCCCAAATAGTTACATTCAGAAACATTAGTGGAATATTATCATTTCTAGGCAGAAGTACAAAACATGTTTTGACTCCTTGCAGAAACACATGATAAGAGGAAGCTGAGGATGGAAGACCGTTCAGCCTTTTAAGAAATCTCAGAAAGGCAGGGCCCCAAGGCTTTAGGGGAAAACCACGCGTGGCCCCTTTTCACAGACCGAGGCTTCTTGCAAAAGCAGAACCCTGTGTTCTGAAGCCTGGAAGCCATGCCGCGTCCGCCAGCGGCAGGAGGGGCGGAGCCGGCGCGGGCTGCCGCGGAGAACCAGGTCCTCGGTGAAACTTCCAAGTGCACGNCCGGCGGCGTCCGCAAGCGTGTGTTGCCGTCCGCCCCGTGCGGTCCTTTCCGACGGTGCCGGCCGCGCGTCTCCCACGGTGGTAGTTACAGCCCAGAAACAGGAAGCTTGTCCTCAAGGTGTCGTACGGTTTACGTCTTTGGTGTAAGTGGTGGTTTGCGTGTCAGCCTCACGTTCAAGACCGTGAGGCCTCAGCGGGTCCCGCCGGGCGGCCGGGCTCCTTGTCGGCCTTCGGGAGGGGNGCAAGGCCTGCGGTCCGTCGCTCGAACGTCTGCGTGTAATGGATGTCGCAAGCGCTCGCGTTACTCGCCAGCCTCGCGGCTTCCCGCGCTCGTCTACACACGCGGCCCCTCAGCCTTTCCTGTGGGACGACACCCAGCCCCACCGCGTTTCTGGCAGAACTTTGTGTTACTTTGAAGACATGCCCTCCTTAGTTCCAGTTCCTTCGCTGTCCCCACACAGTGTTGCACGTGTCGCTGAAGAAGCTGACGTGTTGTTTATTACAGAGTGTCAGGTCTGGCCCACTGCCGAGCAACGGCGGTAGGAACACTCTGGCTTCCTAGCTTAGGGCTTGTGACTGCAGCTGACATTGTCACCCCTGGGTCCTAGGTGGCCTGTTTAACCAGAACGTGACAGGCTCTGCGACCCATTGGAGGTGGAAGGAAGCTTGTGTGACGACTATGGATGGCCACTTGGCAGCCAGCGATAATTTATTCCTTCTTTCCCCCCTCAGGTTCCGTAAATGAAAAGCTGCCCCAACGGGAAGGCACGGGAAAAACAGGTAACTATCTTAAAATAAATTTTCATGATGATGATATATCACAGCTAATTCAGTCGATGCCTTAAGATAGCTTCTCAAGTTAAAATTTAAATGTGGACTAAATGATAGGAGAGCTGACGCAGTTTGTTATGTATTCGTTCAACACTGTTTTATTCCTCCCTTCGGACCGCCAGGGTCCTGTAGGTGTGGGGCGTGTAACCCACGCCCGCCCGTGGGAGGGCCCTTCTGACGTGGCCTGTGTCGGGGCCACCAGTATGTGTTGCCTGGTGCCACAGTCTTTGCCCGGGGAGGGGCTCCTGTGTATTTCAGGAGTGTAGCAATCCTGAGGGCTGCTGGGAAAGAGGTGTCAACTCTTCCTTGTGAGAAAGAGGGGTATTCTTTCCCATGTGTGACAGTCGTGTCCCCTGGGACTGGTAGCAACAAGTGGAACAGCAAGCCATTTCCGTAGCGGTGGCTTCATTCCACACAGGCTACGGTGCGCCCACCATGACCTTCCATGGGCCCCACCTTCGCCCTTCCCGCAGCACATCCTTTAGACCCAGGGACACGTTTTTGCCTTTATGTCATGTCGACCTTTAATGTCAGAAGTCGTTTTCAAGACAGAATTAAAAAAATGTTTTAATACCAACACTTCAGGCAACTCTTCTTCTGATGTAGGTTACAGTATATGAACCAGTAATAAAGAAAAGTGACCTAAAGCGGAGTAGTGTGGAGTTTTACTCAAGCGCATTCCCTTTGGTGTGGCCTGAGATCAGGGTGGGCCCCGCCGCTGCCCTAGGAGGATGTCAGAGTCCCCAGGCGTGCCTCGGGTGGGCACTGGGCACAGGCACCGAGTGGCACACGAGTGGTCTCATGAAAGGGGAGGTGGTGGTGGCCACGGAGGCTGTGGAGTAGGGGACACGCATAATGTACAACAGAAGAGCCTCATAATTGAGGAAAATGACGGGAAGTCATAGTCAGAACACTGGCTGGAGCGAGGGTGTATGTTTGGAAAAGGCGATAAAGTCGCCCAGAACAGCTTGGATTTGAGTCTAAGATCCTGGGGAGGGCATGTCAGTATTTTTTAGAGACGAGGAAGGGATAGTATTCGTGATTGCAAACATCAATCCAGTGCTCAGGGGAGGAGGAAAGGGAAGGAAATGCCATTTCAGAGGGCGTTTCCTAAACCTGTTCCTGTGCGACACATGTTGAATCCTCTGTAAAAGTTAAATGAATATCCCTAGGGAATTGGCATGTGGGCACAGAAGTTAACGTAAGGCAGGAATACACTCCTTTTTACTGAAGCCTCTTGACCTATGGACGCGCACACAACAGAAAATCCCTGAGATTAGGCAGCAAAGCTGGCTTGCGGATCAAAACGAGACGTTACAGACTCTAGTGAGGAAAATAAAAGGCACACGGCCCTCCGTGGTTTTGTTTCATTGTCTCCAGGCCGAGTTCAGTAGGTGCCAGTGTGTCAGTTACATTGGGGCAAAAGTCGGCCAGGGACCAGAGCGTGGCTGATGGGGTGAGCAGGGTCACGGTGACAGAGAAGGGCTCCCTGTGCTGGCGCTGGGGGGCGAGGGAAGGCCTGCGGGCGGTCACTGGGGTGCCCCACGCCTTGCTCGCCGTATGCAGGCCAGTCTGAGCTTTCAGGCTCCCGGGGATTTTGGGAACAGGCTGGCGGCCCCACAGCGGTGACCTGCCCGGGCCTCGGTGAAATTGTACAGCGCTCACTACGTGTGCGGCCGCTGTAGATGTGTTCCCGTGTCACCGTGGTGTGTGGAAGGGATTTTACATGAGCTTCAGCGGCTCAGAGTGACCATTAGTGTTACAACCTGAGTTTCTCAAACAGGCGACCTTATGTTCTGTCGACGTCTTGACAGAGAGCCGGCCTTTTCTCAAATGATCGTTCAATGTTAAAGTTTTTTAAAAAAGCTTTCTGGTCTGCCTCCCAAAAGAACTTATGAGAAACTTCATTTTTATTCCTCAGACATCTGGGGGAGTCCTGAATCACAGATAAGCCCCGTGGCTGGCCCTCATCTACAGCACTGTTTATTGTATTTTAATCCTCAAATTATTATATAACAAGGTCACATGGGCAGGCTCCAGTGAGAAACAACTGGCTGGCTCCCAGGGCCCCGCAAACTGCCTTGTGGTTGTGTCCCTGGCAGGGGCCCCCGCTTATCGGGGGCCGACTTCCAGCAGCTCACTCTCCACATCATCCTGCCATGTCTTGGAACTCTCTAGAACCTGACCTTGTACCAGGGAACCACAGTCTCTCTACTAATTAAATAAAACGAATCCAGGGGAGCCTATGCCACCAGAGAAATGGCGTGGAGCGGCTCCGTCACCCACACCGCGTCCCGCTCTGTGATGTTGACTCTTGTTCCCCAGCTCCTGCAGGGGTGACGGAGGGGCTGGTGGTGCAGGGGTGCACAGGGCAGCAAGTCAGGGCCTGATCCTTAGATGCCTGCCCTCCACTCGGGAAAACGGGGTGAGGGGCAGAGCAGGGGTACCTGGGCTCCTCCCCCCACAGCCCCCATTCCCCAGCCCCCAGCCCAGCCTCCATCTCTCCTATCTTCGGTCATTCCAACCCACTGACTTTGTTGACATGTCCCCCTTCCCACTACTGTGACCCCTTGCTTGGGTCATTCCTGTCTCTCCCTCACCTGCCCTGAATGGCTCGGCTCCGAGGGGCGGGAACCCCAACACCCACCACGGGCTGGGTTTCCAGCTGGTACAAGCTCCCAGGTGGCCCCTCACCCATGCGCCCTGTGCCATTTTAGCCACACCACTGCCAGCCCTGCTGCCCTGGGCCCCCGGGGGGTGGTTTGGTTGGTGTTGGGGTGTATGCAAGCCCTCAGCTTCCATCCTGTATGCGCACTTAACTGAACTTACTCTCATAATTGTAGTCTCCTTGCAAATCTTTTCCGTTCTGAATTCAGATGATGCCTCAGCTCCAGCGCTGGAGACGCAGCCTCAAGGAGATGAAGAAGGTGAGCCCGGCCCAAAACAGGGTCTTGCTGGGGGAGGACGTGGATGCGCGTGGGGGGAAGACGTGGATGTGTGCGGGGTGAGGACGGCGGGCGTGTGCGGGGGCAGTCATGGGCATGGGAGGCGCAGGCGAGTCACCTGCTGGGAGTCCACTCCAGGTGGACCGGATTTGGCCACTTCCAACTTTCTGACACCTGCTGTCCTTCACGGTGGCTTCAGAGCACGGCTAGAGAATATGGCCATGCTGCTGTCATACAGCACAGTGCAAAGGTCTTTTTTTTTTTTTTTCCAAATCAAAATCTAGGAGTTGAGATTTTATAATTTGGATAATATAAAGGATACATTTCAGAAGTGTGCAATAACACACGCCTTGTTCCCTGTTCCGATTCCACGTCTGTCGCGTCTCGAGCTTGCCACGATGCGGTATGTGAGGCAAGCTGTAAGGCCATGGGCATGAGGGTGTGTCTCAGGTGTTCTGGATTTTATAGTCACGGCAAAGAGGGATTGTCCTATTCTTAGCCTTTAATAAATTGTCTGAAGCGTTTGCCAAAGTGTCACACATTGTCAGGCCAGAAGGAGTGAGGGTTGAAGACAAGGTATAAGGAATGCACATAATAACTGAAGCAGAGGATGAGAGGTGGAGCCACATGGCGGTGAGCACGTAACAGTGACAGTGGTGACAGATGTCTGCACGGCACTAAGTGCTCCCCGGTGTCATTGGCCCCCCGAGTCCTCAGATGCCGTTTTGCAGGCGAGAACACAGACGGAACTCGTCTGAGCTTCTAGGCTGAGGGCGGCCGAGGGTGCCTTGGACCAAGGCGGCCTCCTCCGAGTGTCCTTGGGCCCGTGGGGTGACCGACCCGCCAGGCTAATACTCGGTGTTTGTGAAACAGTGCTGCCAAAAACGATGGGTTCCTGAAACGTCTTACACAAAGTTGTATTTTACGTAGTGTAGTTTGTAATGAGTCTTTCCCGAGTGAAAGCTCATGTGTTACACGAATACCCCTCTTTACAGCAGGAGGACATGTTTCTGTACCTCCGGGATTTTCCCTGAAACCCACTCCGTTTAGGTGGAGCCACTCTGGATTCACAGAAATTTTACTTACACCTCTGGAAGAGGAAGGAAAAAAAATGTATACTAAAATTTTATAACTGTATATTATTCTTCTCTTTTGTCTCAAATATGTAATCTGTTTAGTGGTATCTTTTAAAATGTGGAATATGTATTGATTTAGCACACTGACTTTTTGGTTTTTAGGCTCCCTGCTGAGGTCTTTAATTGAGAGACTGTGTTTTCATGATGAATTAAAAACAATTATCATTTTGTTTTGGTTTATTAGATATTGCGTCACGTTACCCCACGCTCTGGACTGAACAAGTTAAGAGTCGGCAGAACAAAACCAGTAAGAATTCAGGTAAAAAGGGGCCCAACATTACTTTGTGAGGAGGGATTTAATCGACGTAAGGAAGTGGTTTTGCTTTCTGGAAGTTCAGTGCGGATAGTACATCTTTGCCCTCAGTTTCCAATGAGTCATGCAAATAATTCCTGTGACTTGACCACCAAAATGTAGTCAGATTTTGGTGGTTTTATTAAATTTCCTAAGTTCTCTAAAAGGTTTCTCTGAATATGCCAAACAGACTATAGCTTTAGGTATAAAAATAGCAATAATTGATAATAAGTATTTGCTTTTGACCAAATTTCAGAGATGACCAAACCCTTGGCTAATTTAGTTTAAAATCCTGAAAGCTACGTGGATTGCATTTGCTGCAAAGGAGTGTTTGACAGACTTTTATGTTTTAAATCTGACCATCCTGACATTTGTGGAGAGGTGGTGGGTGGCCTGGTGTCTGGTTAGCAACGTTTACAGCTTTCGTGAAAGTGGACTCTTTGCTGTGATCTCTGTTCGTGCTTAGTGGTTGAACGTGCGCTTCCTCTGGCCTTTTCGAACATTGCTTTTTTTTTGTTTGTTTAAATACAACTGAAAGGAAGTGTCCTTCTGGGTTTAAACTATTCATCTGCTGAGGGTCCACAGACTCAGTAAGAACGCGAATGTTCTGTGATCAGCCTCCAGTGAAAAGCTCGTAAATGTTCACAGAGGCAGCCTGAGATCATAGCCCTGTGTGCGGCCTGTGCTTGTATGCGCTTCTTCCAAGTGCGTTTTAATGTCTATTTATAAAAAACAAAAATAATAACAAACACCTCAAGAATTTCTCAAAGTTCAGGCTACTAAGGGTACTTTGATTCTCTCCTCCCCCTTGTGTCCTTTCACTCACCCCTGGAGGGACCCTTGCAGGGAGGCCCTGAGTCCTGGTATTTTCCCGCCACTGGGACATACTCCGTGTGGCTGGAACAGCCACCAATTTACAGCCTGAAAGGCAGCAGGAGGGATGAGCCGTGAAGGCCCCAGAAGAGGGTTTGGGATGGAGCATGTGCGGTTTTCGTCCGTGACGCTCCCATCACTGTCCCCGGCCCCACGTCAGCTGCTCGGCTCCTGTTGTTACTGCCCAGGCCGGGCCCTCATCCCTCCTGGCTGCCGCTCCCACGGGGCTGAGGTGAGAAAGGGAAAGATCCCAAGGTCTGACCGTCCGTGTGCACAAATGGCAGGGAAATAGATCTAAATCATATTTATCGAATTTGGAAATTATTTTCTCAGAAATGATTGGGAAACGTTTTTCCTTTTGTATAAAGATACATATTCTCTTAGGAACTTCAGAATTGGGGACTTGGTTTTGTTCAATCGTGTCCCCGTATTTCCAAAAGTTAGCCCATTAGATTTACTTCCAAAGTGCACGGTGGGTGGGTGGGAAATGAATGAAGCGTGGCACGTTTCAGATTGATGGGTCTTGGAAGCTTCTTGCGCAGGGACAGTGGACAGTCCCCGAGCTTCTCCTGGGGCACACATATAAAAGTATTCTGGAAGAGGTCACTAGAAATGTGCATTTTTCTAGAAAAACAGTTTGGATTGTCGGAGGAAACAATTCCAGGTTTTGATAGAGTGCGTACGTCAGCTCGTGGAACAAGCACATTTTTGTGTCTCCCTCATCATGAGCTGTTCCCAGATTTTCAGGCCTTAAGTGACCTGTCAGTTATGATTAACCGACAGTAATAGTGCAGGCTCCCACCGTGCAGGGGGACTGAAGGTGATGTTTCAGGAAGGGCCAGTTTGTAGAAGTTTCCCCATGGATAATTGGATTTAAATCCGCCTAAACGGGCAGAACACAGAAAGACGACGGTGGGTTGACTTGCGAATGTGGGCATGGAATTACCAGATGCCGTCTGTGGTGCATACCGGTTGTCTGGACACGTGTTCTCTCTGAGGGTCTGAAGACGGTCAGATCAAATTGACATTTTGCAATGTTAAAAATAGTATTTAATTAAGTGTAACAATGAAACGGCAGACAGCCGTAGGGTTTGCATAATGACCACTGTGGTTGAGATCTTAAATGTAAAATGAGCCTCACCACTTGTGTTTAGTTTTTATTTTTAACAGATACTTTTACTGATGATCGCCGACAGAATTAGGCACATTTATTTAACAAAGCACGAGTGGTGATGTGTGTATTTTCTGGATTTTTAAAAATTTAGTTGTTTGTCTTTAACTCTTTTGTGTCCTTTTCCAGAAGAGGCCTGACTGGGAATGGGTTTTCTTTATCAGTAAAAAGCCCCTCTATTTTTGCTTCATGAGGCTGTGTTAACACAACATAATATTACCCGTGCTACTGAGTACGTAGAATACGATGGCCATGCGTGATGAGTGTGTTCTGTATCCCTGTGGTCAGTACAGTTGGGGTACTTGGTGGTAGGAGTCACCAGAAGGGACCATTCCTGCAAAGGTAAATGTAGCACCCTAGTCTGAGAATGTGCACGTGCTGGGCACTCCGTACGTGCATATTAAATCAGTAAGAATTTCACCCTCATGTGTTCATCGGTACTCTTGATGGTTTCATTACTTACTTTCCTAAAACAAACTACATGAAGCCAACACCAAAACCAAATAGATGAAAAACTAGAAAACAGAATTATTCTAAGTACAGTTTGACTACTGACTTTTATTAATTGAAACACAATATAAACAGATGACGAGGTCTCCTGGTGGATCATTTAGCAAGACGGGCATCACTCGTGTTATGTGAGTCATTACACATTAAATTAATGAGTGAAACCTAAACCTGTATTTTAGTGAAGAAAGTGTTACTCAGTTTTCTCTTTCAATATAAAATTGAGACTGTCAGGGCACCTGGGTGGCTCAGTCGTTAAACCTCCGACTTCAGGACAGGTCATGATCTCAGTGTTCGTGAGTTCGAGCCTGGCCTCGGGCTCTGTGCTGACAGTTCAGAGCCTGGAGCTGCTTCAGATTCTGTGTCTCCCTCTCTCTCTGCCCCTCCCCAGCTCATGCTGTGTCTCTCGTGCTCACAAAAATAAAACGTAAACAAAAATTAAAAAAATTTAGAGTGTCAACTATTTTCTTGAATCATTTTATTATATTTTATTTCTATCTAACAAGATATAAAAGTTTGTCACAAATTTTTACCAGAGGTTTTGTGATATACTGTATTTAAATTATAGAAGATTGATTTATAGAATGTAAAAGGAGTAAGAGATGGTTTTTCAACATGAAATTTCTCTGAAAATACTTTCATATTAGAAAACAGGAAGTTAGTGTTCTTTGAAGTCTGTGGCACTGATTAGAGCAGAAAAGAAGTTCAGGGAACGGGTAGATTAGGTGATTAGGATCATGCGGTTTTAGAACTAGAAGAGACCCTAAATGTCGTGTAGCCCAGCCCCCTCATTTTATAAATCAAAGGAAAAGGAAACTCAAAATACCCAGTCTTGAGAAACGAAGAAGCCTGTTCATCGCCGCAGCTCAGGGGAGTGACTTCGTGCCCCTTCTGGGATCCCCTGGTGAACCCCAGGTGTCAGCCCCGCAGGTGCGGGTCCGGGAGGAGAGCGCTGGCCCGCACAGGCCGGCCGGGGGCCCGGGCTCGTGAGCGCACAGGGCTGAGTGCAGGGGGTTATGGGTGTGCGTGAGGCCGGTGCGGGGCCCGGGAGTCGTGGGTGTGCGTGAGGCCACGTGCGGGGGCCCGGGGGTCGTGGGTGTGCGTGAGGCCGGTGCGGGGCCGGGGGTCCTGGGTGTGCGTGAGGCTGGTGCGGGGCCCGGGCATCATGAGTGTGTGTGAGGCCGGTGCGGGGGCCGGGGGTGTGCGTGAGGCCGGTGCGGGGCCGGGGGTCGTGGGTGTATGTGAGGCCATGTGTAGGGCCTGGGCATCGTGAGTGTGTGTGAGGCCAGTGCGGGGGCCGGGGGGTCGTGGGTGTGCGTGAGGCCGCGTGCGGGGCCCGGGCATCGTGAGTGTGTGTGAGGCCGGTGCGGGGGCCGGGGGTGTGCGTGAGGCCGGTGCTGGGGCCGGGGGCCAGGGGTGTGCGTGAGGCTGGTGCGGGGCCGGGGGTCGTGGGTGTGCGTGAGGCCGGTGCGNTGGGGGGGTGGGGGCCGTGCAGGCCCAGCGCGAAGCCTGCGGAGCAGCCCCGCGGCAGCCGGAAGTGGGCGGCTGGGGCTCCAGGCGCTGTCGGAGCCGCGTCGGGACCCGCTGCACCGGGAGAGGCCGGTGCAACCTTGTCACATGGAGTCCACGGGCCCCCCGCCCCCCCTTCCACGGCCTCGTGCGCGTGCACCACCCCGGCCTCCCCACGGCCTGCGCTCTTGCGGTTCTCGGCCCGGTGGGTCCCGCCTGGGGGCCTCTGTTGGCTCCCTGCTCTGGGGGAAGGTGTGGGATCACAACCTTTATGTTGAGGCGAAGAGTTGACCCAGGCACCGTCCACGCCGCGGCCTGTCTGCGTGGCCCAGGCAGCAGCCCTTGGGTGGGGGGGCTCTCCCACTGGGTCAGCCGGGGGTCGTGTCCCATCCCAAGCTGGCCACGCTCCAACAGCCCAGGTCCGGCGCAGGGCCGGCCCTTCGGGGACCCCAGGGAGGGCCGCCCAGTGTCCCCACCGGCCGTGCTGGAGGCCTCCGCTTTCACCGACCTCTCCGCGTTTGGTCTTTTCGAGCTGTGCATGCGAGCCAAGGGCACACGGGCCTGTCTTATCGTCTCTGACGTCCCCTCCCGCTCAGGAGAAAAATGTTCCTTCCTCCCCGAGCTCCCAAATGCTCTGTTTTATATCCAGGAGGCGTCCCGATGCCAGGATGCGCCGTTCTCCGGCACCCCCGCGGTGGAAACATTCTTCTGCTTGCTTCAGGGTGATAATTTTTGCTTTATTGCACATATTAAAATTAGTGCCAAAGATAATTATCTTTTGATTCTGTTTTAAATCATGGTAAATTGCATTCCCCCCAGGGATAAGTAATACCCATTATTTTTTCTTGCTTCGTTCCTAAGTTTTAAAATACTAGTTTTCCTTTTTATTCCACTTTTCAAACATAAGTTTGCAAAAACAGCAAGATACTGAGGAGATTCTTAAGTGATAAAATTTCAGTTATTTGAAGAGATTCAAGTATTAAGATAAACCCCATAACTTTTTTTAAATGTGGGCTGTAAAAGTATATTATTTAAAATAGATTAATATACTTAGAAGTGTTCATAGCTGAATTTATTCAGTTTTCCTCATTATAAAGGGGAGTTTTAATTTTGGCCGTGTTCAATTCTTTGATTTCAGTATACAAGGTGTGTTAAATAATCAGGACGTAGCATTTCAATGTAAGCGTGGCATGCACTAACGGAAGCACGCCCATTCCATCCAAGCTGGTTGAAAGCACACATCAGCCATGTGTGCGTCCAGGCTTGGGGCCCTCACCGTGTAAAAATACCGTATCTAATTCGCCATTGAATTGATGAGGTCTGATGTTAAATAGAATCATAGCTACAATTTATAGAAAGCTCATTATGTATCAGGCAGAGTTCTATGTATTTCAGTGGATAATATGGTCTAATTCTTGCCTCATAGGGAAGTATATTTTCAGAATCTCTAAGTGGCAGAGTCTCGGATTTAGCCCAGATTTTCGGCTCCAGATTTCCCACCAGGGCTTTGCAGATCGGACGGGGGTGTCCTGTCCCGCCGCTGGCGGGCTCCCGGCGACATGACCCTGGTCCGATTCTCCGCACAGTGGACCAGGGCACCGGGCCGAGCTGCCCGTGTGGTGGGTGGGGTCTGGATGGTGCCGGCATCTCATGCCTCCCTGGGCCTGCACCCCGGGAAGGGCCCGGCCGCAGAAGTGAGGCGATGGGAAGGAGCACTGGGCTGGAGCCCGGGTCGGGCCACAGGCGTGAGGACGAGGAAGGTGGCAGCCTCCCGATTCTGGAACCCAAGAGCAAAGCCGTGGCCCTGTCCCCGTTTCTGTGGGAGGGGACGCACTGGACCAGGGGAGGTGACCGGAGAGAGAGGCACCGTGTGCCGTGAAGGTGCTTTGGGACGCTGTGCGCACACACGGTGCATGTGGGAACGTGGCCAACAGAGCAGTTTTGGGTATGACCATCTCCCCCCACCCCCACTGGTGGCCGAGAGTCAGGCCGGCCTTTCTTCCAGCAGGGTCCCAGCTGTTGCCGAGCGCCGCCGCAGCCTCTGTGTCCCTGGGGCTGGTTTGGGGTTTGCTCTGCGTGACCCTTATCAGCTCCTCTTCCTCCCTGTGTGTCACTTTCAAAGTGTCTGCACTGAGACCGCCTGGCACGAGTGTGGCGATGGGCGTGAAAGCCCCACGGCCAGTGGGGGCCGTCAGCGTCCGCCACTCAGCAGGATGGGCTTGGGTCCAGTTGTCCGGGTCGAAGGTCAGTCTCAGACTTTGCAAACACCCGGAGGAGAGTCCTGGACCCGAGTGTGCACGTGCGCGTGTGTCCCGTGTCAAGTTCTTGGAGACCCGAGTTGAGAGTTCAGGTGCTGGGCACCGTAAGGACAGGACCAGTCCCGGGGGCTCAAGGGAAGGTGAGCTGGCTGCGGGAACACCCCTGGGGGCTGCAGCCCGGACTTGGAGGAAGTGACTCTCCTCGCTTTCACAGTTAGGAACAGAAGCCCAGCAGGACAGAGATCACTGTGATTGTTTCTATGGTCTTCCCATCAGTTACATTAAAGGCTAAACCAGAATTGATTCGGCTCCGGAACCATGGGGGGTCTTCTTGGAGGGGACTCGTGGGTAAAGGAAGTTAGAATTCCTACCTTCGCCCCCCGGAGAGCCCAAGGGGCTTCCGAGTACGTGTTGTCCGGCTGCGCCCTGGCTCGCTGGCCGCGGGCAGTAGTGTTGGGTATAGAACGGTGTGGAGACTTGCCGGCCGCACACTATTTCTAGTGGCACGTCCTCCCTCCAAGTGGGCCAAGTCCATAACGCTGATGAAATACCCTCATAAAGTCCTGATTGCTGCAGGGCTTGTGGCCAAGCAGGATGCACGGCTATGATTACAACGGCCTCCGTGACCCTGTGGCAAGTTTAAAAAAATGTTAATCCACTTGAGAAGGAATTTGACTCACTCCCCAAGAATGATGCAATGTACGCATATGCATATGTACATGAACAAGCATCTTATACGAGCAGACACGTGGTATTTATTTTTCGCTGAGAAACGCTTTTATATTTTTAACTGATGCAACCTTTTCCCTTCCCTTTGCTCTTCTTTATATTTATTATCTTTTCTCTTTAGTATGTCTGTGTCCTACATCTGTGTCTCACATAAATCCTGGTCTGGAAATACTTCCTCATGTTTTTTGCCTGAAAATCTCACTAGTGATTAAAGCCAGAATGCATCAGGCAGTTGTATTTCGGATGAAAGAGCAGACCGTGAAGTCTTTTAAAAATTGTCTTCTAAGTTATATGTTAAGTGAAATATCTGCATCAAAACACAGCGTTTGAGTCATATTAAGGTTCTGTGCGCTCACAAGAACAGCTTGAAGGAATGCGAGTCTCCTGGAAGGACTCGGGTAACTGAAAGCGTGACGTGTGTGTCGATTGGATCCTGCCAGCCTGGCCCCCGACAACAGCCTCAGTGAGCAGAGGAATTGTTTCCGGGCCGTCCTCACTTGAGGCCTCGGAGGGGATATTATTTTGCCTTTTGACACATGGAAGAAATACCGCAGTTCACCAGATCCAGGGGACGCCTGATGCTGCCGTTTACCTGGCACGTTGCCATCAGACACCCCTGGATTCACGGGGGTGTTGACAGTAACGCCCCTGTGCCCGTTTGCTCAGCTGACCGACCCCGGTGAGCACCGGTGTCCCGGGTGGTCTTGCCGGGACCCTGGCACCTTTTTTCGCCACTCGTTTTGTTCCTCCAGGACTCGATTCCACGCGGCCACTTTCAGGAGAGGAGGAGTGTGCGGAGGCGACGAGCACCCCCTGCTGAAGCCCCCCCCCCCAGGACACAGCCACCACCTTCCCTGGGGTCCTACTGCAGGGAGCTTGGCCCCGGAGCCACCCCAGCCGAGGGGGAGCTGGGCCTGGCGTCTCATGCCTTCTGTGACCCTCTCCCCCAGGTCAGGTGCTCGCCGCGACAGGTGCTCGCGGAGCCCAGGGACTGGTCTTCAGGAGAAAAGCAAATAAGATTCTAACGTCACCGCGGGGATTGGGTCCTGGTTGTGGGTTAGGTCATGCCTGCCATTCGTCAGTATTCACACGATCAGACACACACGTGTATTTATACACACATGGTATGTGGGTACATGTATGAGGGTGTATCATGTTATAGATGTATTTTTTTGCTTTTGCTACAAAGTGCCGTGTGCTCATGCCCCGTCTCCCCGTCCCGGTGCACACTCCTGGGAGAGGCCAGCACGCCACCGACCCTCTGCCTCCTCAGTCCCCTGTCCTGGGGCAGCGCCTGTGCGAGTACTACTCATCCGACCTCAAGCCCCTAGTAAATGTGCGTCTCGCTTGTCCTTCCCGGCGTGGGATACTGCAGGCTCCGGTGTGAGCTTTCCAAAGCGTCTTTCTAAGCAGATTCTCAGGTGGTTTTTCTTTTGATAATTTGAGCATTTTTTCATTAAGTTTTTAACTTCAATTCCGGTATAACTAACATACAGTGTTGTGTTAGTTTCAGGCGTGTAGTACAAGTGATTCAGCAGTTCCATGCACTGCTCGGTGATCGTCATCATAGGTTTGCTCTTTTTTAAAATGTTTATTTATTTTTGAGAGAGAGAGAGAGAGAGAGCGAGCAGGGGAGGGGCAGAGAGAGGGGGAGACACAGAATCTGAAGCAGCTCCAGGCTCTGAGCTGTCAGCACAGAGCCCGACGCGGGGCTCGAACCCATGAATCATGAGATCATGACTCAAGGCAAAGTCAGATGCTCAACCAACTAAGCCACCCAGGCACCCTAAGATAAGTTTGCTCTTTTTTTTTTTCATCAAAATTTAAGTATCGCTACAAACACGTTAACTATTATCAACAAGGATTTGGATATTTGACTTTTATTTCTTATATATTTATGCAAAACAAAACACTGAAGCCCATACAGGCATCTGAATATCGGGGTAAAGGTCAAGCAACATGAGTCGTCCCTGACGCACGGTTACCCTACACCTTGCGCCCGGCTCTGCAGGCCTGCACTTGAACCATGTGCACCGTTTGGTGGCTGCTGCTCTCCCTGCATCGTGAGCTCACGGCACCTGGGTCACCACGGTGGACCCCGTGGTCTCCGTGTGTCCTCACGCGCCTGTCTGCTGGAGTCTTGTCCGCGTGCAGATTTCTCAGCCCTGACCTTTAAAACACGAGCCCCCCCTCCCCGTTCAGACCTCTGTCGCGGTGCCCCCATCACCTCAAATGGCCTGAGACCTCCCGCCACCCTCCTGCCGCCTCCTCGTTCGTCCACACACATCCATGCTCCACGCCGGGAGCTTTCTCTAAGCAGCTCTGTGTGGTCTGGTAAGTCGTGAAGGGTACAGTCGGTATCGTCCCTGCGTGTGCAGCTCTCCCTGCCTTCTAATTCTAGAACGTTTTCATCCCTCCAGCTGAACCACAAACCCTGATTCCCCAGTGCCACTCCCAGCCCCCACGGCCACTAGTCTACTCTGTCCCTGGAGACTTCCTCATGCTGGGCCCTTCACACACCTGGGTTTGCTCTTCGGTGACTGGCTCCTTTCACTGGGCGCCATGTTTACGAGGACCACCCACACTCAGACGGGTGTCCGCGCGTCATCCCCGTCCATGCCGGAATTCTGCTCCACGGGGTGGCTCTCCCCGTGTCATGTGGCCTTTACACTTCTCAGCTAAATGAACAATGGCTCCGTGAACATTTGTGTGGCATCATCACGCACATATAGTTTTCTCTTCTGAGTATCTGCCTGACAGTAGACTTGCGTGGCCATGTGGTGACTGTCTTTAACATCCTTAGAAGCCAGCAGCGTGCGCGCAGGGGACCGTCATCAGCGGTGCACTCGCCCTCTCCAACACTCGTTACTTTCCATTTTTAAAGAATCCCAGCCACCCTGTTGCGTGTCACGTTCTGCAGAGCCGTGGTTTGATTCACGTTTCCGTGGTAGCCAGTGATGCACGCTGTCACGTGGTCAGTGCCCACGGCGTGCCCTCCTGGGAGAAATGTGTGTTCAGACCCTGTGTGCCTTGTGATAACTTGTCATTTGCCATTTTAGAGTTCTTAGACTTCTGTATGTATTTTACACGCAAGTCCCTTCGCAGAACCATGGTCAGCAAATACCGTATCCCGTCCCTGAACCATCTGCTCACTCTCTGGCTGTGCCCTTTGAATCAGCAGGGCTCTTAAGTTTGATCAAATCCACTTTATCTATTTTTCTTTTATTGGTTGTACTTCAGTCCTGCGTGTGAGACCCTCCAGGACTCAAGCCCCACCCAGGGA
>NW_027528991.1:1385916-1389132 GCF_008692635.1 Crocuta crocuta | reverse complement strand
ACCCGCCGGGGGGGGGGGGGGGGCTGCACACAGTCACCCCGAGAAGCAGCAGGGCTCAAGCTGAGCCCCCAAGTGCCCCTCACATCTTCCTCTTGTGTGAGATTATTCTGAACCTTGAGGTTAATTCTGCTGGATAAGTTTCTCTCATCACCTTGAACTTCTTTTTTATTTTTTTATTTTTTTTATTTTTATTTTTTTTTTAATATTNAGGCTCCAGGCTCTGAGCTGGCAGTCAGCACAGAGCCCGACGCGGGGCTCGAACCCACGAACCGCGAGATCATGACCTAAGCGAAAGTCGGACGCTCAACCGACTAAGCCACCCAGGCGCCCCCTTGAACTTCTTTTTTAAAGCAAGTGTATCCAGTTAGAAGTTACATCATTAGGAACTCTGAATAGGGGAAGAATAAGAGAAATGTTATAAAAGAAAAAAGTAAATAAATATTGACGGTAGGAACTTCCCCTAAGTTCACATCTGACCTGGCATTGCACACTTCCTGTGTCAGTGTGCCCGTGGATAAGTGCACTTCCCTGTGCTCACCCTTTGCTTTGCTCACCCTAAGAGAGCACGTGTCCTTGGGCTTTCTTCCCCCTCAGATGTAGGCCCGGTGCTCGGCTGCTGGGCCCGTCCGAACAAAACACCGCGGACCGGGCGGCGGGAACAACGGAGATTTGTCCCTCATGGTCCTGGGGCTCGAGTCCAGGACGCAGTGCAGCGGGGGCTCCTTGGGAGGCTCTCCTGGGCTTGCAGAGGCCCGCCTTCTCCCCGGGTCTGCGCGTGGCTCCTCCCTGCTGGTGCTCCATCCTCCTCTGGTAGGGACGCCGGGCCGGGCCGTGCCGGGCCCGCCCTCCTGACCTCCTTCAGCCTCAGCCGAAGCCTCCTAAGAGGCGGTTCTATTAAAAGCCTTCTCTCTAAATACAGTTACGTTGGGGATCAGTTGGGGCTCTCACATACGAATTTGGGGGGGCACAATTCAGTCCATAACGTACAGACCAGAATTATTTCTGTGAGTCTTGAATTTGGAGGTATTGCACTAAAAGCAAAACCTGTCGGTAAAAAGGCTCTTCCTGGAGGAGAAATTCTCCGTGGGAACAGCTCCCTGTCCGTGTGCGTCCTCAGCCTTTATTCTTTCTGTGGTCACCCTCGAGTCTTAGTGGTTTCCTATTAAGAAGTTCCTTTCCAACAGGAATGATTTTGTGGTCAGCAAAGAAAGTCGTTCCAGTAATTTCTCATGTACCTTTGATACAAGTTTCCATTTTGAACTACAATGACATTGATTCCAGTGTATCAAATTTTGGATGAAAAGTTGAGAATTTCAGGAAACTTTAGCCATTGCTTTCCCTACCGCAGATACCTTGTATAAAAGAGCTATTTTCAATTGCTAATTCCCCTCCTCCATTTTTGTGAAAATGAGCCAAGTATGGTTCATGTAAACGAAGAAAAATTCACATATTTAAGAAGCTACCAGGGGGCGCCTGGGTGGCTTAGTCGGTTAAGCGTCCGACTTTCGCTTAGGTCATGATCTCGCGGTTTGTGGGTTCGAGCCCCGCGTCGGGCTCTGTGCTGACAGCCAGCTTGGAGCCTGGAGCCTCTTTCAGTCTGTGACTCCCTCTCTCTCTGACCCTCCCCTGCTCACGCTGTCTCTCTCTCTCTCTCCTAGAAATAAATAAAACATTAAAAAAAAAAAAAAGAAGCTACCGAAATGTTGCTGCCACTTCTTCCAATGGGGACTTTTTCCCCAAATGCTGCTTGTGTCCCCAAACCTGCCCTTGATGGTGTGTGGTTGTTGACAGTACATGATTCCCGTGTGCACGTCCAGGACACCTACTGTGAGCCAAGTCAGATCTAAGATATGATCACCCATCCTCGTAATCGATGATCGGCCTTTACTTTATACATTTGTGGATTTAATAACTTAATGATTGTGGGTTGAATTTCAGTTTCAGAACTGAAATTTTTAGTTAGGCTGAAGACTCACCCGCCTTTACCCTCAGTACTGGATGCAGCCAGGGTGAGTGGGGCCGTGCGGGGCGCGTGGGTCACACGTGATCCCCTGGAGGGCGCACATGCCGGACACGTGCGGGGGAGACGGCGGGGAGAAGGCCGGGGGCTCGCGCAGCTGGAGAGGTGAGAGCGTTCGCTCGTGGGGAGGACTGGACAAAGAGCACAGAGGGAGCACTCCCCAGCCTGCACCCCCGCGGCTGCCGACCGTTGGAACTTAGCTCGGGAAGGAAGGTTTCCAACATTCGTCCTAGCGAACAGGCATGTTTTCTCTCTTGTCTGGAAACTTGGAAATAAGTTTGTTTTCATGTTTTGTGTGACTTTGCCACAAGAGAAAGGAGGATATTTTCTTCATTTTAGAAGTGAGTTTTTAAAATTAAAAAAGGAAAAAGAAAAGAAAAAAGATCTCTAAAATTGTTGGGAAGACAGTTTTTATTAGCTCAAGACTTTTTCTAAATTTTAAGCATTTTTCAATCATGACGTGTTCTCACGATTGCTGACATCTCATATCTAAAGCCATTGCTTCAAGTGTCACCATCACCGCTGGTGACAAGGCTGAATCAGCAGTGGGGGCAGGTCAGCAAAGTGCTTTGAATAAGCTCTTTTCACGTGCTTATTCCACTGGGTGACTTCTCCCGTGGGGTGGCTCTTCAGATCTGTTGCTCGTTTTTTCTTCAAGTTGTTTTCTTATTGATGAGTTTTAAGTGATCTTTGCTTAATTTAGATATAGTTTCCTATGGGATATGTGTTTCGCAGCCACTTTCTCTGTGTCCTGTCATTCTGGGGACAGTGTCATTCACAATGTCGGTGTGACACAGCCTCACGTCATCGGCCCTCCCCTTCCTGGCTCACACCTCTAGGTCGTGTCCAAAGAGTCTGCACCAAACCCAAGGGCACCTTGACTTTGTCTGTGCTCCGCCCCCCCCCCCGAAATGTTACGGCTTTACATTTACACCCACGTCTGTGATGCGATCTGAGCTGGTTCGTCAGGGCTGAAGGTCTGTGTCTAGATTCGTTTCTTTCGTGTGGACATCAATTGTTCCAGAACCTTTGTTGAAACCTGCCCTCCGCCCTCTGCGTGTCTTGGCTTCTCGTGCACGCTTCACCCAGGTGTATCTGCGCGTCTGCTGGGCTCCGGAGCGGAGCTGACAGGTACGGATGTTCTGAAACGGGCGGCGGGCTGGGCAGCGGCTGGGATGGGGCGGGTGGGGCAGAGG
>NW_027528991.1:1365817-1385838 GCF_008692635.1 Crocuta crocuta | reverse complement strand
GCACCTCGAAACCTGGGAGAAGGGCTGAGGTGACTTGGGAAGGAATCTGGGAGGAAGTTTGCAGAGAGGAGACAACTGAAGATAACATGACTTTAGTTACTGTTTTAAACACTCTGTCATGGATGGAAAATGTGACACTGCTATTTCTGGTGGGAACATTTCTAATACTTCCTTGCATTTATTTCTGGTTTATTTACATATTTTTGGCAGGGAAGTTTTGGGAAATCTTTCTTCTTCCTTTCTCTCTTCTGGCTTCATCTTCCCCAAGAGCGTCTTGCTGACGGGACATTCGTCCCGCACTGAGGTGTCGGGGGCGGCGGGGGGATTCAGGGGCAGAGGCAGAGCCCCTCAGGTTGCTGTCAGGCCCCACACGGCTGCTCTGTATCTCACCTGAGCGCTGCCTCAGAGCCTGTGGGCATGTGTTGCGACTAGCAGTCAGAAACACTTCACTCTTTTAAAAAAATCTTTTTTAATATTAATTTATTTGACAGGGACAGCGTGAGCAGGGGAAGGGGCAGAGAGAGAGGGAGACACAGAATCTGAAGCAGCTCCAGGCTCTGAGCTGTCAGCACAGAGCCCGACGCGGGGCTCAAACCCACACACCTTGAGATCGTGACCTGAGCTGAAGCCAGACGCTTAATGGACTGAGCCACCCATACGCCCCAGTACAGTTTTCAAAAATTTATTGTAGGGAATATTAGCAAACAAGGAAGATAAAACAAAGTAAGTAGTAAATTCACAACCCAGAGGTAAGTGGAGGGGATGAGACCCTAATTTGCACGTGCCTTGCACATATGACCTCCGTTTGTACGTTGCGGGTGGCCGTGAGCATTTCCGTGTCACCAAGCGCTGTCCTGCCGCGTGTTGCTTAGGCATGGCCCACAGCCCACCTCGGGCGGCTGGAGCGACGCAGGTCCCTGGGCTGATCTCCTGTGTCCCCGGGTCTGCGTCTGGTGGGTCCTGGGATCTGAAGCTTTATGAAGTTGTCCATGAGGGGCGCCTGGGGGCCCGGTCCGATAAGCGTCCGGTTCTTGATCTTAGGTCAGGTCATGATCTCATGACTCGTGAGTTTGAGCCCCATGTCGGGCTCTGTGCTGACAGCTTGGAGCCTGCTTCAGATTCTCTCCATCTCTGTCCCTCCCCTGCTTGCGTTATCTCTCTCTCTCTCTCAAAATAAATATATTTTAAAAAATAACGCTCTCCAGATGATTGTTTCCCACAGTAGTATCTGTGAAATGCATTCCACGGTGTTATTTTTACGGCTTTATTTCACACACTGTATGGAGTGACATAGTTTACTGAACCAGTTTCTCTAAGAGCAGATTCTTATAGTAACGTTAGTACTTTGATGTTGTGAACAATTCTGTAAGGAACAGATTTCTTGATTTTCTGCACACTTGTGCTTATGTCCTTGGCATACACTGCCTGAGGATCCCTGGATTCTCTGCCTAATGGAGACGCGCATCTTCCAAGCCCCAGATGCCCATTCGCCCGGCGTGTGGGCCATTTGCTCACTCACTAAGTGTGTCTGTCTGCCTGTGGCCGTTGCTCTGGAGGCTCCGGGGCTCTGAGCAAGGGCTGCCGAAGTGAGGCCGTGTGTGAGCAGCACGTGGGGTCCCGTCCGAGTGGGGTTTCTGGATCACCGAGGCTGCGGGGGAGGGGACCTGCATTTCTGACCGGCTCTGGGGCCCCTGGGCCACTGTCTGGGACCCCAGCTGGTGCGGCCGGGCTGGGAGGAGCAAGGAGTGAGGCTGTCCCTGCTGCTTCAGCACCGCGCCCGCGGCTCGGCTGACATATCTGACCGTTGGCCGCGTGTCCTGGTCCCCAGCTGGGGCTCCGGGTCCGCACCAGGGCGTCGGGGACCTTGGCCCCCCCCCGCCCCCCGCACCGGCTTCATGACCAGGCGGCCCCTCCTGTGGGCTCTGCTGGCTCCTGCAGTTTTCCACTGTCCTTCTAACAATCCAGTGGAGTTTTAAACATACAAGTCGCAGATAGTACTTTCAGGACCGTTGCACCTCTCGTCCAGCCCTGGACTAGTCACGGCCGGGGGGACAGAGTGTCTCACTGGCCGTGTGGGGTGGGGGGGGGCTCGCTGCAGACAGGGACAGGGCAGCGTGGCCTCGAGCCCAGCGCCCACCTCGTCCTCCGCGGCGCGGAAGGGGTGCCAGCAAGGGAACGGGCAGTGCGGGGCCGCTGTGGCCCTTCTCCAGAGACCGGCTGTTTCTGCATCTGCAGAACCTAGTTTGGGGTGCCGGTGCAGGGGCGGGCGGTGGAGGACGGGTAAGTGAGCTGCAGGCCTGAGTCTCAGCAGGACTCAGGAGGGGACACGAGGCGGGAGCCCACAGGACTGTCGTGCGGAGGTGACACACGCCCTGTGCGCCCAGATCCCCTGGACTGCAAGACTAACGTGGAACTCTCGGGAGTGAGTGAGTTGCCAAGGTGGAGCCCTGGGCACAGGTGGAGGAAGGGGAGAGAGGTTTTCTGGAAAGTTCCAGCTGAGCATCTCACTCCTGAGCATCTCAGGTTCTGTGCACCCCACCCAGGGAAGTAGTCTGCGTGGTGCGCTCCACGGTCTGTCGCTGGACACGCCGAGAGGGCTCTGCTGTGCACGTCACACCAGGCACCCCGGGTGCGATGCATGTGCGCAGGCGGCCAGCCCTGCGCATGAACTAGAGCAAACGCTGCCTTATTAGGTGACTCCCTGCCAGACTCGCCGTTTCCTGTGCGCTGTGATCTGCAAAAGTTAAATATTTAGACTCGGTTCTGTTTGAACACTTCTGCCAAAATGTGTTTTTAGGTTCTCTCCCCTTGCCGGGGACGGGGCAGGCACGCGGTCCCCTGGCCTCGGAGGAGGGGGTGCCCAGGGGAGGTGACGGGAGATGGCCGGATGCAGGCCCGGCTGTGGTCACTGGGGCGGGGCGGGGGTCCACGGCCACATCTACAGACCGTGGTTCCGAGAGAGTTAGGTTAGATGTCAGGTCATGAAATGAGCCTCAGATATGTGTTCGATTCGCTTTGATGAAAGTCTTTTCCTCCCTTGGGGCGCCTGGGTGGCTTAGTCGGTTAAGCGTNTAAAAAAAAAAAAAAGAAAGTCTTTCCCTCCCTGGTTCTAAGGCTTGCACGTCTGTTCAGGCCTGGCGTGGAACACACACTCAGAGCGGCACTTGGCGAGCGGCAGGAGGGGCGGGGGGCACGGGGGAAGATGGAGAAGCCCGTTGGGGGCCAGAGGCTGAGTGTCTCGTGAGGGAAGGCAGAGCCAGGCCGAGGAGGGAAGTAAAACACAGCAGAACCATCCGAACCTGCTGTAAAAACTGAAAAATGAACTGGGCTGCACAGCGGGGCCGTCCCTGCGGCCGCGGGGAGCCTGCCGGGGACACAGCTCGCCAATCCAGCTCCGCCTCTGTGAGCGTCCTCTCCTGTGGGGACGGCGGCGGTCCCCTGTCACTGTCCCCTCTGAGAGGCCGCGGTCCTGTCTCGGGCGCCTGGATTTCACCGAGCGCAGGTCTCCACGCCCCGTAGCCGACCCCGCTCGTCACAGCAGGTGCAGGGGCTGCGTGCACTGTGGCCGGCGCTCCCATGC
Source organism: Crocuta crocuta (assembly GCF_008692635.1). Lineage (NCBI taxonomy): Eukaryota > Metazoa > Chordata > Mammalia > Carnivora > Hyaenidae > Crocuta > Crocuta crocuta. Next base: position 1,382,258 of record NW_027528991.1, on the reverse strand, counting down.
TTGGCCTGCAAGTACGTCGGGCTGAAGCCGCCCCGGCCCCCGCACAGCCGTGGTGAGGACCCGGACGGCAGGAGATACTTGTTCTGAAATGGCCATTTGCCGCCCAGCACCCACGCATTCGCCACGTTCGCAGAGTCCACACACACACGCCCAGCACAAGGACCTTCGCAAATAACTGAAGTTATGGGCTAACTCAGCAGTTCCTACGCTTCTTGGTGTAAGAATCCGTTTTACTCTCAAAGTCCAAACAGCGTCTCCCCGCTGGGTTGCATCTGTGGATGTTTATGGGCAGAATTGAAGCTGAACCTGTTAAATACATGGGGACACATTCTGTCTGCCACCATGACACGTCACTCGTGACAGTCAAAAGGCACAGGACACGCTGATGCTTTATAGAGCGGCCCTGGGGCCACACTTCGAGGACCGCTGCGCCAGAGGAGGGACGAGAGGCAGAGGCGTCTCAAGCAGAAGAGAAGCTCTGAGGCTGCGGGGTCGCCGGCGTTGGCTGAGAAGAAGTGGATGGACTCGGGGAACTCAGGGAATACGAATCCCGTGCTGGTGCGGAGAATTGGGGGGACCCTGAGAATGTGGGGCAGAATGAAAGAAAAGGCTTTGTGGCCGGGCCTCGTCAGCCCGGGGCCCACGCCTGCCCCGCACGTTTGCAGCTTCCGCCCCCCGTGAGACCGCTGGGCCCCTCGGCCCCACACGGCTGCAGTCAGGCACTTCCATTTCTTCCCCGAAGGCAAGCATGGGGTATGCTTTGTGTGCGGAGCACGAAGGGCCCTCCTTCGAGGATTTCCTGGAAAAACACCCCCCGGACAGGGGATTCAAGCCCCTGAATCCTTGGAGATACTTGTTTTGAAATGGCCACTTGCCCGGTGACATCTGTCCATGTTAACGATAATGTGTTGGGACCAAAGTTGAAGTAGGTTGTGCTCTTCTGTCTGCGCCTCGGCGCCCGTCGCTCGCAGAGCTGTGTCCACTTCTCGACGTTTGGTCTTTCCTGTCCTGCCCCCGACACAGATGGCTCTTCTGGGTGCAGCGACCAGAAGTCACTACAGAATGTCAGGATTTCTCGGCGGGGCCCGTCTGGGGGAATAAATGCGCCGCGGCCGCCCTGGGGCTGGCTGCCAGCGGTTCCTGGTGGCTGGAAGGCGTCGCTGTCCTGCACCCGGCCCCTCAGTGACCCGGAGGCCATCGGCTGCACTGTCACGGCGTGACTGGAGCTCGGGGCCAGGCACGTCCCTGCAGTGAGGCCGCGGGCAGGGGTCGGTCGAGGCTGCGGCCGCGATGACACAGCAGCGGTGCTCCGCGTGCCGCCGCCCGTCCTGTGAGCTGAGCCTGGGCCTGGGCGGCCACGGTGGGCCACACTGGGTCAGCCTTTTTCTACATGTGAGGCTCCTGAGAACGTGGAAGTAGCGTTGACCAGGGAGTAACAGCCTGGCTGTGTCCTGCTTCGGAAACCGTCACCTATTGCACGGAAGCCGCTGGACGTCCCTGCGCCTGTGTCACCAGAGGACCCGCAGGTGACCACAGTGCTTGCTGTCCAGGCACTTAGCTGATGGAAATTACCGGGTGCTGCTGGTGGCAGCGCCCTGGGTGGGGGACGCTAGGGGGATGCTGGGGGCCTGCTGCCTCTGTGCCTCACGGCCTTGCCTGTCGAATGAAGTGAGAGCAGCTTCTAAGGTGAGTATCTGTGAGTATCCATGAGTATCTGTGAGTACCCGTGAGTACCCGTGAGTATCCGTGAGTATCCGTGAGTACCCGTGAGTATCCGTGAGTATCTGTGAGTATCCGTGAGTGCCAGTATCCATGAGTATCTGTGTGTTTCCATGACTATTCACAAGCTCCCCAGAAGCGGTTAGGATGGTGCCCAGCGTGTATTGACCCTCAGCACTCCTCAGCGATTAGAGTTGAATGAGATTATGAATGGGAGGTGCTGCTGTTCTGAAAAGACCTGTAGGAATGCGACTTGATTTTCTATAAATCGTCTAGAACCCGTTGGAAGACCCACACCGTCCTGGGGTCCTTCCTGCTCTAATTGTGTGGAGCTTGCTCAGCTCTGAGTAATCGCCTCGCAGATACAGCCCGCGTGCTCCCAATCAGCCGGGCTCAGGCGAGCAGCCACGGGGCTGCGTGCAGGGCAGCGCCCCAAGAGCAGAAGGGGCTCCACGTGGCGTTTTTGAAGAAGGTTGAAGAATTCCAGTAGGATTGAGTTGCTTCTGGTGACACCATATTGCTCTTCCTAAAAGAGCAGCTTCTGACATCACTTCCTATATTAGTCTCAGCAAAAACACCTGCTAAGTGGGCTGGATGCAGATCGTGGTGTTTTGCCATTATTTCCGGGTGTTGGAATATCATTTCTCTCTGGTTCTAAGGGTAGAAAATCGTTAAGTAGCGGTCTTGTCGACCGCAGTTGCGCTGACCTACCCCTGAGGCCTCGCCTGCTGTATTCTGCACAGGGATGGGCAGGTGACCACGGCCCTCTGTGCAGCAGGGCTTGTGCTCATCTGGTCTTTTCTGGCTCTCACAATGAGGATGCAGGTGCCGGCCGTTTTCCTCGGTTTGTAACTGAGGGACAACCTTTGAAGGGTCAGCTCAAGAATGCACGGGCAGAGGGTTTGCGCTGTCCCCACACGGGACACGTCCAGTACACAGGCTGTGCCGTGTGGCACAGGGACATGGCTCTCAAACATCTGTCATTTGTGCCAAAGTGCTACTTCTGGGTTTTCCTTTTCTCATCCAGTCTTTGCCCTATCGAAATGCAAAGAAAACTGGTTTGAAGACATTTGGCCAACTCTGGATATTGGCCTGAGTGGACACAGTGTATTTTTTTAGAGATTTTTTTTTAATGTTAATTTATTTTTGAGAGAGAGAGAGACAGAGACAGAGGGCAAGTGGGGGGGGGTGGAGAGAGAGAGAGAGAGGGAGACACAGAATCTGAAGCAGGCTCTAAGCTCTGAGCTGTCAGCACAGAGCCCGATGCAGGGCTTGAACCCACGGACTGTGAGATCATGACCTGAGCTGAAGTCAGATGCTTAACCAAGTGAGCCACCCAGGCGCCCCATCCCTCATTCTGTTCTTACAGGATCACAGGACAGTATGCGGAAGTTGGGCTCCATGCCTATGATTCCTGTAAATATTAAGACAATGACCCTGGATTAAAAAGTTAACCTTAAAAGGCTTCCTTTGGAATTAATTGGGTGGCCAGTCACACATACGTGTTGCTCATGGGCAAAACCTTAGCATTAAGAACCCCATTTGGTGTCTTCCTGAACCTGGACATGTGGATAATTATATTCCATTCATATTGTGAGTTTCAGGGTCGCCTTCTGCCCAATCCAACATTTCTAGAAAATCAAACTGTAAGGGTGCATTTCTTTTTTCTTTTTTTAAATTTTTTGCCTTCTTTGATAATTTCTGTCATGTAATTAAAAAGAAAACCACAGGAATTCCATGACTGATGAAGACAATATGAGTACAAATCAGGGAATCGGTGCTAAGAAAACATGGACACTTCTCTGTCGACATGTGTGACAGACAAAAATATTTGCCTGCTTACCGTTATCTGGTCACTTGTCACACCCAGCACTTTGGGGCCATCATGGCTCGGTTCCAGGCTGTCTCTGCCACTCATTGCCTAGATTGGGAAAATAATTTACCTTCACTGAATTTGTAAAATGACAACGACGATCCCCCTTCACAGAATGAACGTGCGGCTGAGCAAGTTAATATGGGAAAGATCTGTAGTTGATTTCCAGTCTTTGTTCATCTGCAAAATTCATACAGTTTTGAGTGTGGTTTTACTGAACAAAGTGCTTGTTATTTTACCTCTGAAATACTTGTACGTGTGAGGTGTCCTTTTGAAACCTCGAAATGCTTCACAGACCGACCCCCTCTTTGGAAAGCGTGAGACTCTGAATGTTCACGGGTTAGACGACAGATACTCACACTCAGTGGTTGTGTGTCCAGTATCATGGGAAGTAGCTTGCATTCTGCGAGCCCCCAGGGCTCATTTGCCCTTTAAAACAACAGAGCAAAGGTGTGAGGCTCATTGTTGATTCAGCGTGTGGACCGGGTGGGTGTGCGTGTACCCCTGAGTGCTTGTGGAGGTAAATTGGGGGATCGTTGGCCGTCCAGAGAACAGTGCTCTACACCTCTCACCGGGCCCTTGGTCACTGACTGCATTTGGGCTAAATTATCTGTGCTCGTATCGGGCTCACTGATGCCTGCAGGGTTCGTCATGCTACCTCCCGTGTGTCTCGTAGCCTCGGATGTTACGGCCCGGGTGTCCCTGTACGTAAGGGAACCTAAGATGGCCCCTTTGGCTCCCCGAAAGCTGGCCTCCAGGGTTCCTAAAGCACAGATATGATCAGGGCAGACTTTAAAATCTTACGAGGCTTTCCGTGCCGTGGCAGCCCCTGAACCTGGCTCCGGTGTCCCCCCGTCTGGCCCCTGCTGCCCTCCATGTCCACCTCTTGCTGGGGACCCTCCCTCTGCAGCCACACATCCTCGTGGGAAGCCCAGCGCCCCGCACACCATGTTTGCTGAGCACAGGTCTGTTCGGTGAGCATGTAATTCATTATATGCACGTTAAAAGCAAGGATCATAAACTAATAAGGGAATATGACAAAATGCTTGGAGAAGTAAGATATTTGGTATCTTAATTAGGAGTATTTTTTGAGGGAATTTTGAAAATACGATAAGGAGAGGCAAAAAAAAAATAGAAGATACTGGTTTGGAAGCTTATGCCAGAATGACTGTTGTGTCAGAGAGCTACTGCTTTGTAGCTCTGCTTTGTACCCCAGAATGTTCCTGGGAACCAGCGATCAGTGTGTTTCCCACGCACCTGCTGATCTTGGCTGGGCTCTGCTCCACGTGTCTCATCCTCCTTGTGTGAGTGAGAAATGAGAATGTTCTTGGAGCACGGGCAGGGGCGAAGGGAGGCAGGTCCACGCGCCTGCCGAGCCCCAGCGAGTCTGATGCCTGCAGACATCCACCAGCCAGGGGGCTCACATGTGTGGACCCGGAGTATAGAAATGCTGCGGAGACTGGTGACAGGGAGGGGCAAGGATGGGCCAGCAAGGCCATCGGTTGAGTCCTGGAGTTAATGTAATTCTCCCTGGTGGGAGGCACCGGGGGAGGTGAGACACGGTCACGGACGAGGGTGGGAATCGGCTGGGCAAACAGGGCATTTCTAGCCTTCTAGGCTGCGGCCGCAGTGATAATTGGGACTTGGCAGAGGCCGTCAGCAGTAAACAGACTCCAGTCCACGCACGTCAGAGCTGTGCTGCAGGCCCACGAGATCTTGGGAGTCAGGCCAGCCCTCAGTAACGAGATTTCAGGCCGGCAGAGAACACTGAGGACGGTACCAGGGAAGCGAAGAGGAGGGGTGGGCGCAGGGGCTGTTCACGTGACACGTCCGACCACACAGGAAAGCTGCTCCTAACTCGCAGGCTCTTGCAGACAGATTCACTCTGATGTTAATCGGGGTCCTTTGGACGTGGGGCCAAACAGACTTTCTGCTGGTCTTACTCGCAGTTTTTAAGGGAAACTTTCTTTAGGCAGTTAAGTCAGTCCTTGGAGGCCCAAGAGCTCTTACGGACAAGCTACCACTGCAGGCGCAGAGTCACACCAGCCTGGAGGTGCTCCCGTCCTGTTCTTTCCGCCACGTTTCGTGGTCGGAGTTCTTTGTTTCGTAGACTCTGTATACACACCAAGTCCTCTTGGGAAAAGGAAGAAGACTAAGCTTTCGTAAAGTGCCACTTGCTGGGGACTGACTGTGGGTTCTCACATGTATTAAAAAAAATTTTTTTTAATGTTTATTTTTTTTGAGGGAGGGAAGGAGAGAGAGAGAGAGAGAGAGAACATGAGCGGAGGAAGGACAGAGGGAGAGGGAGACACAGAATCCCAAGCAGGCTCCAGGCTCTGAGCTGTCAGCACAGAGCCCGACACGGGGCTCGAACTCATGAACTGCAAGATCATGACCTCAGCCTGAATTCTGATGCTTGACCAACGGAGCCCCCAGGCGCCCCTTTCACACGTGTTTTGCACATCACTGAATTGAGGTACTACCCATCGTAAAATACACCAACAAAAGAAAACGTGTTGCCAGTTAAATTGCGACCAATATTTTCTCATCTCTTAGAATTCCTATTTTATTCGTATTTTAACAACTTTTAAAGACTCATTTAGACATGAGTTTGTTTATTGAGGATATTTCTGTACAGTGAGATGCGTGTAGCTCCGGTAGGTGGGAATGATCGTGTAAGTCACACTCCATCAAGACAGAGAAGGATTCCATCATCGGGCAGGCTCCCCCAGGCCCCTCTGGGTCAGCGCCTTCCCAGAGGCAACGACTGTTCTGATGGCCATTGTTCCATTATTCCGTGTTACTCTTATCTGGGCTAGAGTTTCGTATAAGTGGAATAATGCACTATATACGCCCTTGTTCCTGTCTTTTTTGCCCATTATAGAAGTTTTGAGATTTATCCTCATTGAGTATATATATTACCCATTTATTCTCTGTAATTTATATGTATAATTGCATATTGCATGTATACACCACAATTTGTGCTTTTTCCACTTAATGGATATTTTCATTGTTTCTGGGTTAGGGCTGTTATAAATAAGGTTGCCATATATGCTCTTTTACATTATTTTATGGATGTTTTATCGATTACTCTTGAGTAAACACCCAAGTAGATTTCCAAAGTGTTCCTATCATTTACACTTGAGTGAGAGTCTCAGTGCTTGGCTTGGTGTTCTTTCTTTGAGCCACTCTAGTGGCGTCCAGAGCTATGCCACTGTGGTTTTAATCTGCATTTTCCCAATGACCAGTGATGCTGAGCAGTGTTTTCAAGTGTTAATTGTTCAGTCACATATCTTTGAAGTATCTATTCAGACATTTGCCCAATTTAATTATTTGTCTTTTTTATTGAGTTGTAGGAGTGAGTCATTTATATAGCCTGAATCTTTGTCATACGTAAGACTTAGGGACGTTTTCTCAGTCTGTGGCTTGCCCTTTTACCTTTTTATTGGTATGTTTTGGTGAGTATACGTCTTCAGTTTTAATAGAGTCTAATTTACTACATATTTCTTCTGTACTTAGGGCTTTCTATATCTGAGCTAAAAAGCTTTGTCTAACCCAGTGTCACAAACATAGTCTCACGTATTTTCTTTAGACACTTTATATTTTTTAGCTTTTATGTTTCGGTTTCTAAATCATCTCAAATCAATTGTTGTGTGTGGTGCGCTTTAGACTTTATTATTTCTTTTTTTTTATCGGAGTGTAGATAGCCTGTTGTTGTAGACTCATTTGTTGAAAAGACTTTCCCTCTTTGATTTGTTTTGGTGCCTTGTTAAGTATCAATTGAACATGTATTCTGGGGTCTATTTATGAAGTCTTTATTTTTTCTCATTATCTATTCAGCTGTCCTTATACCAGTCACGTATCATCTGGAGAGGCAGCTTTATAAAGACTTTTCAAATATGGCAATATTAGTCCTTCAACTTGGTTCTTTTGAAAGGGCACTTTGGATATTTCAGGTCTTTTGATTTTCCAAATACATTTTAGAATGAAAATGCCCATTTCCACAAAACAGCATCCTAGGACTTATATAGAACTGTGCCTGGGTGGCTCAGTCGGTTAAGTGACTGACTTTGGCTGAGGTCTGATCTCACCATTTGTGAGCTCCAGCCCCACATCGGGCTCTGTGCTGACAACTCAGAGCCTGGAGCCTGCTTCAGATTCTGTCTCCCTCTCTCTGGCACTCTCCTGCTCACGCTCTGTGTCTCTCTCTCTCAAAAATGAATAAATGTTAAAAAATTTTTTAAAAATTGTGTTGAAACCACAGAACAATTGGGAAGAATGAACATTATAACATCACTGAGTCTTCTGATCCATGAACATGGTATATCTCTCTCCACTTGTATTGGTTTCATTTTCCTCAGCAATGCTTTTTCAATGTTGTACACATCTTTTCATAAATATAGTTCATATTTTTGATGTTATTGGAAATGCCATTTATTTTAAAAAATTTTTTTAAATGTTTATTTTTGAGATACAGTTACAGAGGGAGACAGAGCGTGAGTGGAGGAGGGGCAGAGAGAGAGGGAGACTCAGAATCTGAAGCAGGCTGCAGGCTCTGAGCTGTCAGCACCAAGCCCGATGTGAGGCTTAAACCCACAAACCGTGAGATCATGACCTGAGCCGAAGTCAGATGCCTAACCATTTGAGCCACCCAGGCGCCCTATAAAATCCCATTTAAAAAACAGTATCTTCTAGTTATTCCTTGCTACTACATAGACAGGTAATTTTGTATATTGACATCATATCTTGAGAATTTGTTATATTCGGTTATTAATTCTAGCAGGGTTTTTTTGTAGATGGTTTAGATTATTTTTATATATATAATTCTATCATGTGTGATTAAAGAAAGTTCTACATTTTTCTTTCCAGTCTTTATGTGTTTCTAATTCTTACTTTTAATATGTTGCCTAGGATACTCAGTATAATGACAAATAGAAGTGGTGACAGTGTGTCCAATCTTAGAGTGAATGTATTAAGTCTTTTATCCTTAAATCTGATGTTAGCTGTGCATTTTAAAAATATATGCTTTTCAGGAGCATCTGGAGGGCTCAGTTGGTTAAGCCTCTGACTCGTGGTTTCAGCTCAGGTCATGATCTCACAGCCATGAATTCAAACTTCGCATCGGGCTCTGCGCTGACAGTATGGAGCCTGCTTGGGATTCTCTCACTTCCTCTGTCTCTGTCCTTCCCCTGCTCACTCTCTCTGTCTCTCAAAATAAATAAATAAACTTAAAGACATTAAAAAATATATATGTTTTTTAGTAGATAGAGAAGATTTTCTTCTAATACTAGCTTTCTGGGAGTTTTGCCATTTAGTAAATGAAGTAGTTCACCTTAATAAAAATGAACATCAAATTTTCTTTTTACAAAGATGGATAGTTTTACTGTAACTAGAAACATTTACATTTAGGGTATAATGTTATTAAAATATCTAAAGGAGTTACTGAGTATTATTTCTAGTATTTTAAGTAGTCCCTTTAATTTTGAAAGACACCCTATCCTTCTTTCTAAATACACTCATTTATTATTCCATTAGCTCTTCTGACCATCTTATGAGGCAGTGAGACTGGTTTGGTACTATTTGGCAAATGATTCCATCATTTACACGACTTCCCTAAAGCCGTGGGCCAGGTCAGACTAAACAGTCTTGACTCTGTGTTCCTTACATATCTTGTTTAATCGTCTGTACTTCACATCGTGCAAGCTGCTATATTTTTGGAAGAAATTTAAATAACAATGCTGACTTCAAAAATTAAATTTTTTTGTCTCTTCATCTATAGGAATAAATAAGATGAGAGTAAATAGAAAATAGATTCTGTCAGTATAAATTGGATATGAATTAACATAAGTACAATGAGCAAGAATGATTAGGATAATGTAAAAGTACCCCTTCAATACCAGCAAATTGTTTCTGAACAACTCTTAACGGCATTGGCTGGTGTTGAATGGCACAGTTATGCGATTCTTTAATATGAGGGAATGTTCCCAGGGCAGAGTGTCATGCGGATGAAGGGACACAGAGTGTCAGTACCAACCATCCAACCACCCAACCCGCTGGGTGTCGCCCCCCCTCCCCCAACACAAACAGCAGAAACCCTGTTGTGGAGAATCTGGGACCAGGAGAGGCGTCCTTGCAAGCTGTGCCGACAGCTACAAGTGGGGCAAAAAACTCAGAGTCGAGAAGAGACTAGAACCTCCTCTTGACCTGCTGGAGGCACAACTCTGCATCTGCAGGTGGACACGGAAATGGGCAGCAGCTTTGGATACCTCAGTGTCTTAGAAACTTCCCAGGATTCTGTGCCTGTCGACAGGTCAACACTGAAACCCTAACTATTACTGTGAAACTCTAGGAAGGTGAGCTACAGAGCAGCTCACTGACACAGCATTCATACCCACAAACCGTGGCCGAACCCAAAGCTTGGGCCTGGTTTTTAGAGTGGATGTAATTTCTTTAAATGTATTTTGGGCATCGTCATACTAAAATCAAGTGGGGTACACTTAGTGAGATCATCAGTTAAGGTTTTTTTTCTTTAAGTTCAAAATGTCCTGCAGCAATTTGTTATACTGTGATTTCCTTCTGGTTGTCAGATTACCAGACAGATTAGAAGTCACCAAAATCTATTGCTAGTTTGGGAGCTAAGATAATTTTAGAAATTAACTCATTTTTTAAATCCAACCAAATTTACAGAGGTAGTTTTCTAAAAATACAGAGTGCTTATATGAGTGTAGAAATGAAAAATCCGTAGAAACAAGTTAGAATTGTACTCATGTTTCTACTTTAAGATTTTCATGAAAAAATATTGAGGCCGACTCTCTCCAAAGTGCTAATTACTTCTGAGGGTTCTGCTCAGCATGGGCTGTGTGGCCCAGGACGCCGTGTGTCTGAGCCACACACATCTGCAAACTCGTGGAGTCGGGGCTCAAGTGCACGTGCGCGGACGGCACGAGCATGAATGGAATGGCCTTGAAGAGAGAGCAGTGCAGTCGCCACAGTGTGTTGGGTTAAGGGGCTCACCGTACCAGCATGGCTGCTGGGAAGCCACTGTCTACACTGAGCCCCACCCAGGGCTCAAACTCATGAACCATGAGCTCATGACCTGAACCAAAGTCAAGCTGAAGCTGGACGCTTAACGCACTGTGACACCCAGGTGCCCCTCCCTATGTCCTTTTCTAATGCTTTGTAGGGCCTCCCTCAACGTGCTTCTGGACCTTCCTTCAACCCTATTTCTATGGTCCCTTTCGAAGCTCTGCTTCTGTGTCTCCGTGTTTGAAAGTTTCTGGATTTGTGGTGAAATAGGACTTCTATTGCTCTGTTCTGCATTTATGTACACTTACACGTGCTTCATGTCCTTTATGAAGAACAGGTGTCTGTTTCATCTCCCTGTGGCCACAGCGTGAGCTGCGCTCGGGTCCCCTGGGGCTGGCACTGCCTCGGGGAGGGAGGGCCACTTTCCAAAGCAGAAATCAAGTTTCTGTTTAGCTTCTGTTCCCAAGGGTCATCATTGGTTTGTCTAAAGATCTTCTAGGGGCACCTGGGTGGCTCAGTCAGGTGAGCGTTTGACTTTGGCTCAGGTCATGATCTCACGGTTCGTGGGTTCGAGCCCCGCGTCGGGCTCTGTGCTGACAGCTCGGAGCCGGGAGCTGCTTCAGATTCTGTGTCTCCCTCTCTCTCTGCCCCTCCTTCCCCCCTTGCACTCTGTCTCTGTTTCTCTCTNTACCAAAGGAACACATAACTACATTTCCCCAATAAGTTTGAATTCCCCACACGGAGCCAGACTTACCAAATAAAATTGCTTAAGTTAACATTTCTAACCAACCAGGGTGTTTATGCAACAAACACAAAATTTCTTCCGACTCAGCTATATCTTCTATATTTTACAACACTCTTGGCGAATTTTAAGAGATTGTTGACTTAATCTTATTTTGCTTATGATGAACCTTCAAGTATGAAATAAAATACTCAAAGGGACATTTCAAGAATTTCCCGGAACCATTTCTATAGATACAGAATGTTCTTGGATGGAGCATGAGAAGTATTTTGTGCCCAGATAATCACACCATAAATTTTGTTCACTAATAAAATTTCTGAAAAGGAACCAGTGGATGTTACAGTGAGCCGTGTGTTTTCCAGGGGCGCGTGCTGGGAATGAGCTACTCTCCCGAGTATGTGGGGCTTTGTAGGCACGGGCTGACTGCTCTCAGGGTTTTCTCCGGGAAGACGTGGCTCGACTCTGTCCTCCGTGGGGCTTCTCAGGGTCTGCAGTGACTCACTGGGCAGTGCGGCCACAGATGCCAGTCACTGCCCGTTTCTTCTTGCCAGTTTCCATGTTGTGGTTGGAGTGGAAGCTTCTTTATGATGATGATGTAAGCAGGGCTGGGTTTTATTTATGTATCTGTGTGTTTCTTTTTCTTTAAATTTTTAAATGTTTATTTCTGAGAGAGAGAGAGAGACAGAGAGAGAGAGACCGAGAGAGAGAGAGAGACAGAGAGAGAGAGATAGCATGAGCAGAGGAGGGTCAGAGAGAGAGGGAGACACAGAATCTGAAGCAGCTCCAGGCTCTGAGCTGTCAGCACAGAGCCCAACACAGGGCTCGAACCCACGAACCACGAGGTCATGACCTGAGCCGAAGTCGGACACCCAACCAACTGGGCTACCCAGGAGCCCCAGTATCTGTGTATTTCTTGAGTGAAATCTAGAATATATGGAAAAGGACAGAACTTACAGGGAACAAATTCAAATTTAAAAGAACTGGGTGATGGTGTTAGAAGAAATGCAGTCGCCGTGGGTTATTTTTGTGTATCATGAACAGTGAGATCATGACCTGAGCCAAAATCCAGATTCAAATGCTTTACCTACTGAGCCACCCAGTTGCCCCCAGACGGCGTATTGAAATCCGTGTTACACGGATGGTGTCAGAATTGCATCTGCCCGGAGGTCGGAGGGGCGCAGGCTGGGTAGCAGTCAGACCTTGTGCTGCTGAGCTTGATGGGCCTGGATCTGAGCTCTGAGTCCGCCCCTTCTGAGCCATGTGGCCTTCCCCAGGTGACTTATCCGTGCCTCTGTTTTCCCATCTGCCAGATGGCTAAATGAGGAAATCCATGAATGAATTAGGACAGTTCTAGCACTTGGAAAACTCGAAATAGCAGCTGTTGGTTACATGCATGGTAGATGCTATTAGATCATGCCTCTCATCATTAACAGCCAGCACTTCCATGGTCCTCTGTGCCATGGACATGCTGTGGCTGTGTCAGCCGTGTGGCCCCGGGTCCCCTGTGCCGTCCTGTGCCGTGGACATGCTGTGGCTGTGTCAGCTGTGTGGCCCCGGGTCCCCTGTGCCGTCCTGTGCCGTGGACACGCTGTGGCTGTGTCAGCCGTGTGGCCCTGGGCTCCCTGTGTCCTGAGACTGGGCCCTTCCTGCTCGGAAGTAAGCTGGGCTTGTATACCTTCACTCTCTTTGTGTCAGCGTCATCTTAAATAAAAGTTGGTGACAAAATCGAAAGAAGTAGAAAATAGAGGTTCAGCTCTGATTTGCAAAAAAAAAAAAAAAAAAAAAGTTTGAAAATACTTGCAAGTGGCCTCAGGTTTTACAACCCGGACGGAATGCTGGGTGCACGCCTCCAGGCCGATGCTGCTGATTTCGTGCACCCAGAGCCACCCCACCTTTAACAGGTGGCCACAGGGTCACCTGGGCCCGCCACGCACCCCCCACTCCCTCTGACTGGCCAGCCTCTGCCCCGTCCCACAACCTCCCACGAGGCGCCACCCACGCACCACGCTTACGCCTCTGTCCTTCCTCCCCAGCGTCCTCCTGTGACCAGGAGCAGCAGTCGGCCCTGGAAGAGGCCCGGCAGCCCAAGAATGACAACGTGGTGATCCCGGAGTGTGCCCACGGCGGGCTCTAAAAGCCGGTCCAGTGCCACCCGTCCACCGGCTACTGCTGGTGCGTCCTGGTGGACACCGGACGCCCCATCCCCGGCACATCCACCAGGTAAAGCTGCGCCCGCGGGCCGGGGGCGGTGTGGGCGGGAGGCCAGGGAACGCAGGCCCCGCCGTCGTGGGCGCCGCCCTCGCCTTGCTGCTGGGGCCCAGGCTCACTTCCTGCGGTGCTGCCCGCCCACACGGACGGCTCTGGCCCCTGGCGCTCAGAGCAAAGTGTCCGTCCACCGGCCCCTGGGAGTGTGCAGCCCAAGCGGTCGCGGCTGAGGCTTTCAGGCTGTCCTTGCTCCTGGCACGGTCCCCGCCGGCCGGAACCGTGGGTGGGAGGTGGGGGCAGAATGTGCCACTTGTCCACGCCAGCTTCCCCCTGCCGTGCCTGTGGCACAGGGAGCCGGGCATTTCACAAGCTGAGAGAACTGATCACCCCAAATGGCTTTCTTCAGCATAAAATAAAGTTAGTGTGCTCAAGGCAAGAGAGCAGCCAGAGCTGTTCCGGGGCCTGGGAGGCAGAAACATTCGTTCCCTCGTATTTTGTGTGAGGTCGAGCAGGGTGGTTCACAGTCGCCCCTGAAGCACACGAACAGCTCACGGAATCTGCATAAACACGGGCAAAGAAGTGTTTGCGGTTCTTTGTTATGTGAATTGAGTTTGAATTTTCGTAGATTTATATAAAGATCATTTACAAATGTACAAAAGTATTTCAAAAGTTATCCAATTTAGCCACTGGTTTCATATCTGGCACCAGGGCGTGAGCATTTTGGCACTTCCTAAATTATGTCCCCCAATCTTCCAAGTGAGGCCATGAAACATTTACGGGGGAAACCGCTCAAGTGTATTCCCCACGGCGGAAGCGCGGGTGACCAGCTCCACGTGTCGCGCACTCCACCCACACCTGGTCCCCGTCTGGGGCAAGCAGGGATTCCTGCTTTGGAAATCGGAAGAACACAGTAGTATTCGAGCCCGTCTTGGTGGCCAGCAGGTCACCCATTCTGGCCGCATGCCTCTGTGCCCGCCCAGAGCAGACCCCAGCCCAGGACTGCAGGCTGGCAAGTGGGGCTCGCCTACCACACGGCTGCCGGAGGAGAGTGACCACCCGAGTGTGCCCTGCACAGTGTGAGAAGAGCATAAATCTCTTTAGGGTGTTGCTGTCAGCGAGTCGCTTTGGTTCCCGTGCACACGTGTGTAGGGGACTGTTTTCTAAGAAACCTTTCTCAGGAGGCAGTATTTCTGCCTCTAGAACTCAGGCTCATCTACTCTGTGTTTAGGTCGGGGCCAGTGCTCTGCACTGATGGCCCCTCGGCCGCACCTCCAGAAGTGAGGCCAAGTTCACTGGGAGAGGCTCTGTTCATGCTGCCTGACAGACACTCTTATGCTGTCAGAACCAGAGCTGCTTGCATTGGCTCTGAGACGACCAGACCGGGGGTGATGCTGTTACCCCTAGGGAGCCTGTGTGCACTTTTATCATAATCAGGCAAAAAACATAGAAACCCCTCTTCCCTTCCATCTGTCTTGATTTCTATCTGCTTTGACTTTACTGTGGCTTCAAATGTGCAGGGAGAAGAGCATCAAGTTCTCCTTTTCACAAAATTTGCCTACAGGAGGGAGTAACTCCCTCTTAGAACTTTGTGTTTCAAGAAACAGTATTAAATTAAATCCAGTGAGGAGTGTCCTTTAGACTCCTGCATTTTTGTCTCATCCTTTATTGCATTTATCCATCCATGTATACATCCATTCATCCATCCATGCATCCATCCATATATGCATCCATCCACCCATCCATCCATCATCCATGTATCCACCATCCATCCATCCATCCATATATGCATTCATTCATCCATCTGTCCATTCATCCATCCACGCATGCATCCATCATCCAGGCATCCATTATCCATCCATCCATCCATCTATCCATTCATCCATCCATCTGTCCATCCATCTACCCTCTCATTCACCTATCCACCCATCCATCTATCCACCCATCCATCTGTTCATCCATCCACAGACCAATCCATCCACCCACCCATTCACCTACCAATCTATCCATCCGTCCATCCATCATCCATTTAACTATCTATCCATACATCCATCAGTACATACATCTACACATCCATCTGTCCATCCAGCCACCTACCCATTCACCTATCCATCCATCCATCCATCCATCTGTCCATCCATCCACAGATCCATCCATCCACCTACCCATTCACCTATCCATCCATCCATCCATCTGTCCATCCATCCACAGATCCATCCATCCACCCACCCATTCATCTACCAATCCATTTGTCCGTCCGTCCATCCATCCATTCATCATTCATCCATCCATATGTGCATCCACACACCTCCCATTCACCTACCAATCCACCCATCCATCCATCATCCATCCACGCATCCATCCGTCCCAGATGCTGACTGTCAGTCATACCCTCATCACTATCCTAGGGACTGAGGAACGAGCAGGTCTCCTCTCTCAGGGGCTTTCTCTTCTGCTTCAGGAATGTCAGGCAATGAGCAGGTTTTCCATTGCAGCAAAAGAAAAGTCGTCACATCCAAGCAGCCTCACAACTTACCAGCCCGCACACTGCAAAAGTGAAGGGAAGTTCAGATTATCTTGGCGGTTCATGGACGTACTTAATTATCTGTTTTTTCTGTTCTCTGTGCTCCACCATCTTTGACTTGCTGACTTGCTCTGTGACTGACTCCTGACAGGGTTGCTAGAAGCATGCTCCACAGCCATGGCAATGTAGTCTGTGCCTCTTGCTGCCAGCAAGCACGCCTTCCCCCGGCGTGTTCTTCCCTCACTCGAGTTTGCCAGACTGTCCATCCAAGACCAGGCCCATTGCTGTCTAGGGGAGGGGTCCACTGTGGTTCGCATCGTTCAGCACCCGGCCTGGGACAGGATCACCTGCCCCC
>NW_027528991.1:1361863-1365244 GCF_008692635.1 Crocuta crocuta | reverse complement strand
CGTGCCCTCAACGTTGTGTGTGCTCTTCTGGGGCTGAGGACATGCAGGAAACAAAATAGAGAAAAATCCAGGCTTCCAGGGAGCTTCTGTCCCAATGGAAGGGGACAGACTATGGGCAAAACACAGAAGCAGCTACTCCAGATATAAATAAGCACACTGGCAAATGACAAGTGCACTGGAGAAATAGGGAGAGGGGTGTGAACAGAATGGCCAGGGGGCTCCCTGAAATGCTGAGGCTGGAGTCGAGTCCTGAAGACGTTGCGGGGCAAGCTACCAGCTGCATGTGGGAGGGCGGTCCAGACAGTGAGCGCTGCCCTGCACCGTGGATGTCCCTGAGCCAGAATCTCGTTCAGTTTCAGTCAGAAGGTGGGGTATCCCAGTATGGAAGTCTTTCATTTTTAATGGTGGTGAATCTAACAAATGGGCCTAAACAACGAGGGGCTGTATTTCTCTCTGGTGAGAATTAACAGAGATGAAGAAAGCTTCATTTCAGTTGATGCTATGATTTAGTGATGTCACTGACAACACAGAATCTTCTGGATCTTTGACATCCTTGCTGTCTTGTCCTCACCCTTGAATATAGACTCTTCTCATGCTCACAAGATGGCTGCAGGGATCCGGGCATCTCATCCAAACACCACAGTGCTCAGGGGAACACACAGCTCATCTCTTTATTGGGAATCCAAGCAACCTTCCCCAAGTTTCCTAGCAAATTTAATTCATGGCTTCTTGGCCAGAATTGGATCCCATGATCATGGGCAAGCCCATCCCCGGCATGAAAGATGGAACTGGCTTAGACTGATGCCTAGAGAGGCATGGATGTGGGAAATCAAATTATCAACAGTAAGGGCTGCAGGCCAGCCTCACCCCTATCTACCACAGGCTCTAATGGGACTGGGCAGGGAAGTTGCAGAAAGTTTTCTTTCTCTCTGTTGCATGAATGCTATTTTCTTATGATTTTCTGCAATGAGCAGTTCCAGGGAGATACTTTATAGTTTTGCTGTAATTTGCGTAGATGGTTCCCGTGTTTTCCCCTCAGTTCCCCTCTACATTTCTGTTTGGCAATGGGAACAATAATTTAAAACTCCAAGAGAGAGCGAAGCCATGAACATAAAATGCGTTGTCATTATGAGCCAGCTAGCTCCCTTTTCCTCCTGTCACCAAGCAAGATCGTGAAAACGCATGGGTGTTGGGGCCGACCGTGCCCAGGGCGGTAGAAGTCCGCTGCCTGCCTGCCAGGGGGGGGGGGCGGCCTCCTTCCAGCACAGAATTTCTGGTCGGGATGATCATCAGGCCAGAAATAGGACTTGAACGACACCAGACATGCCTCCTGCTTCTCCAGCCTTTTGGTGTCAGAATTGGCATCTTGGCCATAGTGTGTTGTGTGCTGATTCCCCGTGGGCCAGAGCCTGGGCCCCTGCGTGAGCCCACGCCGCGCGGTCCCGTAGGACCTGGGAGGCCAGGGATGGGCTCCAACCCGGCCCCTGTGCAGCACTGCGGAGAGCTGAGTGGGCAGTCCCATTACGCCGCATCAGGCTGATTGCCGGCTGCTACATTAGCTCCCAGAACACAGAGATCTCTCCTTCACATTCCTCAGAGACATCTCTCATTCATGTTCCTCAGAGAGATCTCTCCTTCACGTTCCCCAGAGAGATCTCTCCTTCACATTCCTGATGGCTGGGGAAGGGCTCTCCCATCTGCCAGGAGACTCCAGGCTGTTCTCACCTCCCAGCGGGGCAGTCCCCATCCCCGACTCTGGAGCCTGTCTCTCTCACTGGCCACGTGCACGTGCCACGTGAGCGTGAAGTCGCACTTCTCCCCAGCGGAGAGCCTGGTATCTGACGGGCAGCTGGACCGTCAAGAGATGCTCATTTTTTTTCTCATACAAATAAACTAAACAGGATTGAAAGGAAAGTGAGGTGTGTCAGTGCTGAAGTTGAACTTTGTTTTTCTTCGAGACTTCAAAGGCATGAATTCTATTTCTTGAGACCGCCATTTCTGCGAGTCATGGCGTGTCACAGGACTCTAGAAGAGGCAGGGTGCTGTCATTTGAATATACATTTCTGTACTGGGTATGCTAGGATTCTTAAGAGCTCTCCAGGTCAGATCAGGGACAGAGCTGGAAGGGTCAGCGGGCTAGTTCCCAGGTCACTTCAAATAAAGGCTCAGGACGGGGAGTTGCGAGGAGCATGCTGTCCTACAGGACGTCCCCCGGAGTGGCCGGACACGTGACTGTCCACGGAGCGTTCCGTCCCAGCTTCCACCTCTTCCGTCAGGAGCTGGGACACTGGCTGTGACCTTCCAGCGCACATGTCACGGCCATCAGCTGTGACGGGGTCACATCTAACATAGGCACCAGCTCCAAGCTGTGCCAGCCCCACGGACACTGACGGGAGCCTGTGGTAAAGACCTCAAGTTCTCCAGACACCACCCGTGAGAGCAGGAGCTCAGCGCCGTCCCTCATCCGCGGCTTCTTTGCTCGCCCTCTCTGCCTGGACTTTGGCTCCCCAGTACCCACTGGAGTTCCAGGTGTGGGGGACGCCCCGGCTAAGGTGCCGGTCCCCTCGCTTGGGCTCACGTTCTTGTGACTGTGGACCCTGTGCCGTCTACACTGAGCCCCACTGCACTTCTAACAAGTGCGAACGTGATAGCTTAACTGTGCGCCTGAGCATGTTGAGGACACTTGAGTTTCAAGAACAACACTTCAAAAACAGGTTACATTTGTGTGAGTGTTAGGTTCTCTGGCATCAAAGAGGCTATTTGGGGTGTGGNGCGGGGGGTGGGCTGTGGTCCCCTGGCTGTTTCAGCCGCACCAGGTCGCCCCCCGCCCCCAGGACTGGGCACCGGGAAGGACACTTACAGTGTGTCCCTCGGGGAGACACTTCAGCGCCTTTTCTATGGTAGGAAAACAAAAAGTCAGGAAAAAGAGGAAACAGAAACGATGCCCCGTCCCCTCCTTGGGGAGTGAGGAAGGGGAATAAGGCAGAACGGATGGTGAGGAGTCAACAGAAGCTCGTCCACTTCCCCAAATCAGCGGGGTTCGGTCCAGAACATTCCACCTGCACCCTCCCCACTGGCTCACGTTGTCCGACCACAGGCAGCTCGGGGAGGCGGGTCCCGCAGAGTCCCCGCGCGCGGCCTGCTGGGGGCTCCCACCGTCGTTCCTGAGGAGCCGGCCAGGGAGGGCCCCCGGGGCCAGTGCCCGCTGCTGCCCGGCGGCGTCAGACCGGGGAGAGGGCCCTGCTGTCCTGAGGGGACACGCCAGCGGCAGCCACGCGCCTGCTCCGTGTGCGACCCCACCCGTCGGTGCTCCGCGCTTTTGTGGTCACTTGATGTGGGGCCGGACGCAGAGTTTTCCTTTTCTTCCGTCCTTTCCTCCCT
>NW_027528991.1:1337399-1361844 GCF_008692635.1 Crocuta crocuta | reverse complement strand
CTTCCCCCCTCCCTCCCTCCTCCCCCCTCCCTCCTTCCTTCTTCCCTTCCTTCCCCCTCCCTCCCCGCCTCCCTCCCTCCTTCCTTTCTTAACACAGGGACCCCCTTCTGTAGCTTCATAAATTGGATTAAGGTTTAGTGTGTCTGTCAGTCAGACATGCATCCAAACTTTGGAGGTTCTTTCCGAGATTTTGCATTCTCTCGGGGGCCACCGCCGCCTGCCCCCGGTGACCTGGCGTACCCCCTCCCACTCCCTCTGAACCACAACAAACCCTAAGACATGGGGGTGGGGAGGCAGTGGTGTCCTGCAGCTGCTGTGTAAGGTCTGTCTGCAGCGTGGCCCTTCCTCCCGACTGGAAAATAAACTTTAGTAAATGCTCACAAAGGTCCGGGAAGGTCCTGAGTCCCAGGAAGGAGACACCACACATGTGCCGCGGGCCCAGGACGGGGCCGTTGCACGCTGGGACATGGAAGAAAGCACCGCCTTCCAGGCCTAAACCCGGCTTCGCTCTCCTTCCCCCGCAGGTACGAGCAGCCGAAATGTGACCACACGGCCCGGGCTCACCCGGCCCGGACCAGGGACCTGTACCAGGACCGCCCGCTGCAAGGTGAGCGCCTCGGCCGCACGGCGGAGCGACTCCGCCAGCAGGTGTGGGCGGGGAGGGGTCCCTCCGGCTCTGTCCCCGGGGGCACCTGCGGGCGGGGGCTCCCACGGGCACCTCGCAGGGCAGCGCCCGCGGCCGGCAGGGCTGAGACCCGGCCTGTGCGAGATGCGGCCGCTGTCTCTGAAATCAGAACCTCTGCACCAAACGGTCCTTTAATTGTTTTACCTGAAGGGAGGTAGTCGTTCGAATGCTGCTTTCTGACGTTCCTTTACAATTGAATCAACAGTTCAAGGAGCTGAAGTTTAGGTTTTAGTAAAACCTGAGCTCAGTCTTTGTATCAGGTGCGTTTAATGGCAAAGAACTATTTCAGATTAAACAGAGGCAGTGAGTTCGATCTTACAATTGTTAAAAATACGTTCACGAAAAGGTGTCTTTGAGCAAAGAGCACGTTGAGTGTTCCGGACACACCGGAAATTATTCCTCCGACGGTCACGCCTACAGCCTTGCCTGGGGTCTGCGTCTCCCGGCGGGGGAGGTACGGGGACCAGCGCTCGGGCTCGTGTCCTGAGATCACGGCGTGTAGAGACGGAGCTCTGACATGATGTGGAGAATGTGATGGCATCAGTGAGACGCTTCAAAGCCAGTTGCTAGTTTGTTTCATTCGGGTCTTTTTTTCTTTTAAGTGTCTCTAGATTGTGTGTGCTTAGCTGATGCCGCAGAGGCCGAGGACATCCTGCTCTCAGGTCCTGAGCTCCGAGCACACGCTTGATCTTGGCCTTCCACAAAGTCTGTGTCAAGTCCCCTTAGGAAATGCCGTTCTTGCCTTATTCATGCTAGTATCAGGGAAGAGGGTTTGAAACTCCGACACGTAAAGATGTTTTCCTTTCATGAGTAAAGATAGAAAAGACTAGAACATCACCTGGACGCACCCATCGTCCATCCAACAACACTGGGCACCACAGCTCCTAAGACAGAGGGCGCAGAGAGGGAGGGAGGCGGCCGCGTCCTCAGCGAGAACCGCTCTGCCGTCGCCCTGCTGCTGAGGTGTCTGCCTGGGGGGCTTCCCCGGCTCCAGGCCCACCCGGTGTCTGCCTGCGGACGCAGGTCCGAGGAGCCTGTGGGAGGCACGGCTCTATGGCACAGCGTTTCTCTCGGGGGGTGCTCAGCCTGCCTTGTGTTTCAGGCATCGGGGTCCTTCCTCAGTCTTGGGAGGGGGAGAGAGGGAGAGAGCAGCGGCCAACACGCGTGCGGATTCCCGGCTAAGCGCCTCGTGTCTACATGGCGTCTCACTCTTAGGAGGAGCTCGGCGAATGGCTGAATCACACGCTCCTTCGTGCTCTCGGACCAGAGGGAATTCTCTCCCTCTGTCACCGGGTGTGATCTGCTGCCTCAGTGGTGCACCAGCGTGTCCCTCACAAGAAGGAGTGAACCTAGCACGTGCTGGGCACACGGGGAGCCCGCGGCCAGGCTCGCTGTGTCCAGCCGGTCCTGCCCCGTCGCATGAACGTCACGCAGATTGTTTGACTTTGGCTCTGAGGGCCCACGACTCTTCGCGTTCCCTTATTTGGTGGGAACCTGCGATGGGGTGTCTGGTCCATGTGCTCGCGTCTGGCCTGGCTTTGCTGCCCGGCAGAGGAGGCGCTATGATGAGAGAGGGCTCCCTGTTACTTCCTGGTGGTGGTGTACGTGGTGGGAGGCGCCCTCCCTGGCGGGGTCCACACCTTAAATATTAGACTGGGTTCTTGATCCGGGATGGGAACGGTCGTTTGTCCCAGGGGAGCAGCCGAGGGTCCAGTTGAGAAGCACGGCGACACCTCACCAGCTGGTGCGGCGGTCACAGCGCCGTCCAGACCGTCAGGGAACGTCCCGCAGCTCGAGGGCCTGGCCTCTGGGCCCAGTAGCGGGGAGTCATTGGGCTGTCGCGGCGAGGTCCCCTCCTGGCTCACACCGTAAATAAAAACCAGCCTCCAGGCACACGAGCCACTCGGTACCATTCATGGCCACTTAATCATTTTGATTTTTGGAGATATTTATCCTTATTAGGAAAAGACAAGTGGGTCTTGAAATGACTCCAGGATAGAGGCTATTCTTGTCGAGAGGAGAAAACTGTTTCCTGAACAGCTCAGCAGCAGGCCCATGGGCACACGCTTCAAGCCACATTTAGGCTGATGCGTTTTCTTCTTAAAAGGTACAGCTTTCATTTTAAGTGGCTTTCTAAGCCCCGGCCGGTAAGGGCCCTTGATTTTCTAAGCCAGGCTGTAATTTTCTCACTCGCAGCCCATGTTTTTAGAGGGTTTGTTGATCTCAGGTAATTATCCCCACGGTATGCGGGGCAGTTAGCACATCCCCAGCTCTCACGGGGTAATGCTGAGTGATAATGTCATCTTCGGAGGCCAGTGCTTCCTTGTGGAAGGAGGTCAGGACCCTGCTAATGGGTCCCCTGTTGAGACCTGGGTCATTACTGTGGTCTTTTATTCCGGAAGTTTCCTTGCAGCATGTGTCAGAGCATCCTGAGAGGAGGAAGCACAGAGTGTGGCAGAAATTTTAAACAAAGGCATTAAACCACTCCTGTCCCACCTGTGAATTCATCTGAGTTCCTCCTGTCCTGGCGTCTGTCCGTCACATCTCTTCACGCACCCCCCGCTGACCTCCGCCTGCCCACACCCCTGCAGACCTCCGTTCCGGGGTGGCGGGAGCAGAGCCCTGCCCCGGGAGCATGCAGCATGCAGCCGCGGGGACTCAGCCCCTTCGGGAGGCTGTCCCCGGTGCCTGTCTGCGGGACACAGCCCACCCTGTATGTTCCCCTGGCCTCTGGGCCGTGCGGGCCGTGTGCAGATGTCGCGTGCCCTCGTGCTCTGAGGGGGACTCAGCCTCCCAGGGCCCCGCCGGCTGGCATAGCACTGAGCATGGAGGGGCTGCTGCTCCGTGCTGAGGGACACCGGACCTCGACTCGGCCCGCGGGTTTGCTGATTGTACGGTGCGCAGTGCGAGTCCTGGGTGCCTGGGCTCCTGGCGTGGGGGGAGGGCGGCCTGAGGGACGGAGCCCCCGCGGGCTGGCCGCCGCCTGGAGGGAGGAACCATGAGACTGAGGGACCCATCCCGTGGCCCTGAGCCCCCCGGACGAGGTGCACACGCTTACTGTGGGGACGAGATGCGGCAGGCGCCAGCAGCCGGGGGCCCCGTCCCTCAGAGACCCCAAGAAGGGAGCTAAACAGCACACAGGCTCTGCGAGTCTATGGAGACGGAAATCCCTTCGAGCCCTGGTGACTGTAGGGGTGCCGTCCCTGGCCTCTGACTCCACTAGGGACCCAAAAGTCAGCCCTGCGTCTGTCTGTACAACCTTAGCAGTGCTTTTTGTTTTCAAAGTTAATTCTGATTTTCTGAGGTAAAGATAAAATGATCCTTTCCTGGTCCTGAGACTAACAGTGTGTGTGTGTGTGTGTGTGTGTGTGTATGTTTCTGTTTGTACGTGTATATGTATGTATTTGTGAGTGGATATGTGTATACATGTGTATATGTATGTGTGCATGTGCATATGTGTATGTATGTGTTTGTGTATATGTGTATTCATGTGTGTATATGGATGTGTATGTGTGTATGCACATGTGTATGTGTATATGTGTGAATACACCCATGTGTGTTTGTATGTTTATGCATGTGTGTATATGAAGGTGTGTATTTGTGCATGTATGTGTATGTGTATATATGTGCATATGTGTATACACATGTGTATATGTGTGTATATATGTGTGTATGTCTATGTGTATATGTGCATATATGTGTATGTGTATGTGCATGTGTGTATGTGCAGGCACATGTGTATATGTGTATATATGTGTGAGTGTGTATATGTTTGTGTGTCTGTGCATATATGTGTATGTGTATATATGTGTATGTCTGCGTATGCATGTGTATGCATGTGTGTACGTGTGTGTACGTGTGTGTGTGTAGGCACACACCACATCGTCTCCACTCCTGTGTGGATGGACACACGGGCTGCCTCCCTGTCTCACCTGCTGTAAGTAATGTGATCAACAGGAGGCACATCTTTTCAAATTAGTGTCTCAAGGTTTTCACTTTTCTTGGGTGAACCCCACCTTGTGCGCTTATCGGGCCGCAGGGGCCCAATCTGTAACTCTCTGAGGAGCCTCCACACTGTCCCAGCAGCAGCTGCACCCGTCTGCATCACCCCCCCCACAGCGCCCGTGGGTCCCTTCCCTCTGCGCCGGCACCAGCCCCCAAGCTCCCTTTCACGTGTCTGTTGTCTGTTTGTTCGTCTTCTTTGGAAAAATGTCTGTTCAGGTTCTTTGCCTGTTTTTAATCAGATAATTTGTTTCTCTGGTGTTGATTTGTGGAAGTTCTTTATGTATGTGTGATGTTAAGGGAACTGAGTCAGAGAACGACGATTACCATATGATTTCACTCATATGTGGAACTTCAGAAGCGAAACAAAGAAAAGAAGAGACAAACAAAAAAAACCAGACNAGAGGTATAAACATTTACATAGGAAGTAAGGCACCGGGCACAGCTCAGGGAGTACAGTCGGTAAGATGGCAGCGCTGGTGACGGGCGGCGGCCTGTCGCGGTGCGCGCTGAGGCACCCGCGGGACATCGGACCCGACGGGAATGCAGCGGCGCGCGGTAGCTGGGCTCCAGCTGAGCAGAAGGGTACCTGGACCCTAAACTTAGCCTCGTCCCAGCTGCTGCTGGACCTGGAAAACTCCAGAACTTACCTTTCTTCCAAAGTGGACTCGGCAGCCTTCAAGTCTGTTCCAAAGATAAGACCAGATGTCAGTATTTTCACCCACTAAAGACGTCACCATTGTGACTTTTATGTCAGATCACGTAGCGAATTCGTCGGCACACGTCTGCTAAACTTCAGCCGGGCAGGGGCAAAGTGTTTCATTTGAGACGGGCAGCCCACTATCCCTGCAGACGCAGCCAGCTCGGGGTCGTGACACACACGCCGTGCCCACTGCGGCTCGGGCTGCCCGGCGCCGTCCGCGGTCAGCCGCAGCTCAGAGAGGCTGCTCGCCACGTGCCTGCCAACAGGGCCCAGGACACAGTGGGGAGGAGGTGAGCGCGGGTGCACCGGGGAGGGGGATTTAGAAAACACAGTGTTTGCCGTGAAGAGCTGTCTGGTGGCCTCACGTTAACCATTCGTGCTTGTGACCTCGGTGTCAGGGTTTGGCTCTGGGTTTCTGGATGTGACAGGGGACTGAGCAGCAGTGCCAGTGCTGGGAGAGAGACCGGAGCTACTTTATGTTTTGACCAGTGATCTTGACGATTTAAATACCAAGTTAAATTTGTAAGTGAGTAAGATTACTAAGGCCTTTAGGGGCGCCCGGGTGGCTTAGTCGGTTAAGCGTCCGACTTTCGCTCAGGTCATGATCTCATGGTTCGTGGGTTTGAGCCCCGCGTTGGGCTCTGTGCTGACTGCCAGCTCAGAGCCTGGAGCCTGTTTCAGAGTCTGTGTCTTCCTCACTCTCTGACCCTCCCCTGCGCACGCTGTCTCTCTCTCTCTCCTAGAAATAAATAAAACATTTAAAAAAAAAAAAGATTACTAAGGCCTTTAAACACAAATTGCGTTTCGTAGGATGTGTGATGAAGAAATGGGCCATCGAGTCCAGGTTTACTGAGGGAAGGGTGTGGAGTAAAGACTTGGTGACACAGGAATCCCAGGACAAGTGAGAACACGTGATGCCAGGACACCGCATCTGCGGGGACAGCCTGAGATGCCGGCCCCGCCCCGCAGGTGGGTTTCAGGGACTCACCGCGAGGCCCCGCCAGACACAGGGCACACGGCTAAATGGGGCTCGTATCCAGTACAGGACCCACGCTCCGCGGGAGCAGAGCCTTCCGGTGAAACCTTCCGTGAGTCGGAATGGCGTAAAGAGGCCATTCCTGTTAATTTATATGGAAGAATTCCTGAGCGTTCCCAGACCCAAGACTCCCTGTCGTAGGCCTTTCTGGTACCTGAGGACACATCTTGCTACAGACGCACAAGCTGCATGGCCGTGAAGCCCCGGTGCGCACAGACACAGGCCGGGGCTCTGGGGGCTGGACGTGGGGATGCTGATGTGGCCCCCGGGTGGGGGGCACCTGGTNGGCCCCCGGGTGGGGTGTGCCTGGTGCCCACCTCCCCTTTGCCCGCAGCCCCTGTGCCCGCTGCATCTGTGCCCACCAGCCCTGTGCCCGCTGCTCCTGTGCTCGCAGCCCCTGTGCCCGCCGCCCCTGTGCCCGCCGCCCCTGTGCCCAGCGCCCCTGTGCTCGCAGCCCCTGTGCCCGCCGCCCCTGTGCCCTCCAGCCCTGTGCCCACCTCCCGTGCCCGCAGCCCCTGTGCCCGCTTACTGCGCACCGACCCTGGGGTGTTGGCACTTTTCACCTTGTTTCCATTCCTCCCTCTCAGACCGCCTTGGGTCAGTGAAAAGGGGTCCTAAGGTCGGTCTTTGCTGAAGGTGAAGCGCACACTTAGGGAGCGGGCCCCTGCACGTAGTGTCTCAGGAGAGCAGCGCTGGGCGTGGGCGGGCGCAGGTGTGCACGGGCAGGGCCTCAGCAGTGACCGCTGAGCCACACCTGGCAGGATTCCCGCAGGATTTTTATTAGAATATTTATTCAGCTCAGTTGGTATTTTTTCTCCATTTTTAAGAGAATGAGGAGAAACTGGAGGAGGTTTGGTGGAAAATTGTGGGAATTACTCAGTCACAATAAAATAAGAACAAATAAAAGCAAGTTAAAGAACCAAAGAGGGTTTTTTTTTGTTTTTGTTTTTTGTTTTTTTGGTCTTTACATGCAAAGGAAAGAAACATAAAGGTCAGCTGGAGATTTTAAGTTACTTACAAGAAGGTGTTGGGCCCTTTTTCCATTTATTAGTACTTCGATAGCTAAACAAAATGAAAGACCGTGAAGGCAGTCCCCTGTCTGAGTCACTGAATATAAAGGGGGCTTCCTGTGCCTAAAAGGGAGTTGAGAAATCTAGTTCGCGATAATCTTTGGATGAAAATGTACTTTAAAAATGCAGGGGGTGGGACGTGGGGGGCTCATTCGGTTAAGCATCCGACTTCGGCTCAGGTCATGATCTCACGGTTTGTGGGTTTGAGCCCTGCGTCGGGCTCTGTGCTGACAGCTCAGAGCCTGGAGCCTGTTTCAGATTCTGTGTCTCTCTCTCTCTCTCTCTGCCCCTCCCCTGCTCATGCTCTGTCTCTCCGTCTCTCAAAAATAAATATAACATTTTAAAAAATTAAAAAGAAAAGAGCTACTAAAAATGCAGGCAAGTGGAGAGACCATTTCTTCTATAACCTCTCTGATGGGTATCTGTGACTCACTGATCAGAGGCAAGCTCCCCCTGCGCAAGCCACACAGCTACTTGCACACGCAGCCCTGTTCCCAGCGCGGGTCCCGTCGCGTGTCCCCAGCCGCGCTCCGCTCTGCCCTGGCCGGGTCTCCATGTGGCCTCCGTCCCTCGTCCGCACCCGCAGCCGCGGGATCCGGGAAGACACAGACCTGTCGTGCGCCGCTGCTGGTCGTGGGGTCCCCGGCTGCCAGGTGGGTTCAAAGCCACATGCGTGTCACAGAGGCAAGGCCATCGCGGCCCATCCCTCACCTTCCCTCCTCTCCCCGCTAAGAACCCTGGACCCCAGGGTTCAGCCGTCGGCTCCAGAAACGGAGGCACATGCATCTCACAGTCTACGAGTGACGCGGCAAGGGGCCGCTTCCCTCCATCACACGAGGCTGGGGTTCCAGGCACCACCCCTCCTGGCTGCCCAGTGAATGGGGGAAGATACTCTGAGAGCTGGGTACAGTCAACCCATTTCCTGTGCAGGAGAATGGACAGGTTTCCCCACCCTGGTGGGCTCGGATTTTATTGGTGGCAGAGCCGGCCTCCTGGGAGCAGCCCGCTCGCACGTCTGCCCGCGCCATCATGAGCTTCTTCGTGAGTTTTGACTACAAGGCCCCAGGTTCAGGTCTGCACCGGGCCCTGCAGGTGAGCTGGGTGTGCTGTGTGATGACGCGCCCCAGTCACCTGGCGTCTGGTCATGAGGAGCCGCAGGGGAGTAAGCGGTAGCAGTGGACGGGCCAGTGGGACGAGGGCATGGACACAGGCTGTGGGTGGGACGCGCACCAGGCAGAAGAAGGGTTCGGGGAGGCTGTCGCCGTGGGCACTTGGGGGCGGTGCGTGGCCAAGAAGGCGGTAAGAACGTTGGAAAGTCATGTGAGCCGCAGCTACCCCGACACTGGTAAACTGGGGCTCCTGAAATAGAATCACAGTGACCGACGGTTAAAAACATGGCCTGGCTTTTTTTTTGCCTTTCAAGTTTTAAATTTATAAAATTCACAGCTTCTAAGCTGATTGCTTGTTTCTCGATGTAATAGCACAGTAAGTGTCTTCATCTCAGAATATCCAGGCATTTGCTGAAAGAGCTGAGAAGCCAGTGTGGGTGACACCTCGCCTGGGCCCTCGGGAATTCCCAGGGGGCGTGGCCCAGCCGACACCCACGGCTCCGGCACCCAGAGTTACTTGAGAAGGAGAAGTCTGAGTTTTCATCGAAGGAGCCGATTAAACAGGCTCTGGGGCAGGAGGGGCCCTGTGGGTGACACCGGTACACTCGATCCTGGTTGGTTTGGCCTCCGCTGCTTTGGAAGTGGCGGCTCTGCGGGCGTGAGGGGGTGCGGGCCGGATCCGTGGTCAGCATGAAAACGCGAGAGCCAGACTAACTGCCGCGGTAGAGCCGTACTTCACAGACGGTTTACAGAACTCAAGAGGACAGACTGTTCTCAAACACCATTAAGTGAGTTAAATTCGTCGTTAAACAACTGTTATTCCGTGATAAGCAGTTTTGTCCAAAATAACCACTCGGAAACCCTTCCAAGTATGGCGTACGCTTGAAAATAACAAATCTGCCTTCAGCTGGCCTGCAGCCCCCTTTCCTCAGCTCCGGCCGCCCGCGGAGCTGGTCTGGGTTTGGTGACGTTCTGCCCTAACCGGACCGAAGTGCCGCCGTGCCGCAGGCTCACTAAATGATTTGCTGCAGTGAACGGCAGAGGCGTGGCGCCCGGAGCGGCGTCCGCGGGGCCCGCGGGGCCCGTGCGCCTCACAGCCAGCGTCTGAGCCCTTGTGGGATTTGGTATCTGCCACGGGGGTGGGGGCCACAGAGTCCTACGCCTTTCGTGGTAAACGCCAGCCACCCCGCCCCGGCCCCTCCCAAGATGCCCCGACCGCTGCACCTGCTGGTGGTGTGTGCAGACGGGCTGGGGCCCGGGGAGGGCTGCCGGGGCCACCTGCCCTTCCTTCTTCCGGCCCTTTCCTGAGTCTTTCTTGTACTTCTCACTCCCCTCCTGGTCCTCCTGTTTCTGACCCCGGAATGGGGCCGAACGCCAAAACCGTGTGCCTTCCCTGTCTGACGTTCTTGTTACCCTTGGGAATTGCTTTCTTCGCCAGTGTGTGAGCAAAGATCCGTGCGTGCCTCTCGTGCGGATGGCCCCGTGCTGGGGGCTGGGGGATGCGCAGGGACTTAAGACCCAGGTTCTGTACTTGGGGAGCGAAGGCTACAGTGTATGACCCCAGCAGGGATGCTCTTAAACGAGAGAGCAACATGATAAAGAGTTAGAAAAGTTAAGGAATTGGAGGTTGATGCAGGATGGGATTTCCCCTTTAGGTCTAAAGATGTCACGGTATTGTTCTTAAAAGCTCTTTTCTGGGGGCACCTGGGGGCTCAGTCGGTTAAGCATCCGATTTCGGTTCAGGTCATGATCTCAGGGTGCGTGAGTTCAAGCCCCGCGTCGGGCTCTGTGCAGAGAGCCCGATTCAGATCCTCTCCCTCCCTCTCTGCCCCTCCCCCACTTGCGCGTGCTCTCTCCCAAAAGTAAATAAACATCTTAGAAAAGCTCTTTCCCAGGCTTAGTGTCGGGTCAGGAGCATTTCTCCCAGGGCCCAGGTGGTGCTGCTGTAGCGCGGGCTCCCCGGCCGCTGTGCGGTGAAACATTGCCGCTCTCCCCGAAATTCCGAAGGGAGTGCACACGGGCAAAATCCAGTGATCAAAGCTGGACATTGGCCAGAGCACCGGTTATTACTTCTAGAGCACAGGCCCGACTCGGGGAGACGGCACGGCCGACAGTGGAAGTGAAGTTACGGTCTCCCTGATAACTTAATTCTCCAGGAATTTCAGTGGACAAAGCGAGACCGCAGTGCCCAGAGGCACAAGCTCCTCATCAGACTCCTGGGATGCTCCCAGATGGCCAGCGAGCGGAGGAAATGTTCAAAACCTGCTTCATAATGAAGAACAGCAGGCCATGGAAACTTCTAGAATGTTTTGCCTGACAGGATGATTTAATTTTGTTCTTAGCTCTCTCCTGACTTGTCAGATCAAGAGCAGTTTTTCAGAAAACTCACTGTTCTCTGCCTCTGACAGAGGAGGATAAATGGGCCGTTCCTTGGATGTCAGGTAACTTCGACATGCCTGAGAGAGATTTTTCAAGAGTGATTTCCCACAGACTGCATTAGAGCTTGTGTTCTCACTCCATCTTTTTCTCTGGGCTTTTACTTATTAAATTAATAATAACTTATTTAAAGTCCACAATGTCCTTTTTCCAGAGGACAATCTGAGGCATCTGTGTCTTCAGAGTCAGACATCTTGGGGTCTGACCGGTTGATGTAGAGTCCTTGAATCTAGGAAGTTCTAGATTTCTGATTTTTGCCAAATAGCACTTTGGTAGCATCGTTTAATATGCTCTTAAAAGTCTAGTCAAAGTCAATATTTTATTTAACACTTTACACTGCTAAATAATGACCACTTGTTACTTATATCAGGTAAATCTGTTTATTCAAATGCAAGGGGATAGGAGTTTTGTCTTTGTGATTTCTCTAGTGAAGAAATTATATTTGAGGCAAAGAAAGGCATACAGTGGGTATCAGGAAGACAAATAGGTATCTGTGCCTGTCTCAATTCCCTGTGACCCTCCCCTTCTCTTCCTGTCACGGCATGTCATTTGTTGATGTCACTTTTTATTGCAAAGTGAACCAACTCTTGTGGCACATACTATCTTCCCAGAATGCACCAGCCCTCGAGTCCACTTCTGCATGATTTCTGGTTGACCACTTAGCATCTGAACGCGACAGCAGTGAAGCAGTTGCCCTGTGTCAAGGGATCCAACAAAGAGTAGAACAATCCTTGTCTTCCCACCGTTAATTGAAGTTCTTCCTACCTCATGGCATTGTTTCTGATGTCAACACCTCTACGCAGAGTGTCTTTCTCAGAAGAGCAGCAGAGGGGCACCTTGGCGGCTCGGTCAGTTGAGAGTCTGACTCGATTTTGGTTCAGGTCATGATCTCAGGGTTCGTGGGATTGAGCCCCTCGTTGGGCTTGCGCTGACAGAGTGGAGCCTGCTTGGGATCCTCTCTCTCTTTCTCTTTGCCCCTCCCTTGCTCATGTGCTCTCTCTCTCTCTCTCTCTCTCTCTCTCAGCATAAATAAATTTAAAAAGAGAGAGAAAAGTGGGGGGGCGTTATCCTGAGACTCGTGAGAGTGTGACCCTCACCTCTGAGCACAGGACAGTTCCATAAAGCAGGGAAGCTCAGGATGCAAGAATGAGTGTCCTGATAGCCGGCCTCATGAACACTGGGACGAGCACACTTTTCAGAAGCCGTCTCTACAGATGAGGTTTTCATTTTCCTCCTGTATCTGGTCAGTGACTTAGCTCAAGTTTTACAGAAATGATACAGATTCAATGCTCTCTTTCATTGATGCGTCCCTATAGAAATTCCTTAAGTACAGGGAGCCAGAGAGGCTGTATTCGGGAAGCAAACGAGTCACCACATGATACTCTAGAGGAGAACACAGGCCGGAGGTTTGGTGGGATTCAAATCAGGTTCTGGTATGGAATTTGGACTACATCCCGGACAAGTTTTGTATAGTTAATTTTTTATTAAAAACACCACTGGCAGGGCTGTGGATGGTGAGTCAGAGGTGCCCAAGACAGAATCACAGTGGCACCAAGAACCACAGCAGCATTCACGCCGCCGACTGTCGGCTGAGGATGCAGAAGGCGTCAATGCAGAGGCTTTACACCCATCAGTTCAGTCAGTCTTTACGCGGCCCACAAGGAAAGGTCGCTTCATCTGTGCTGTAGATGAGTATATTGACATGAAGAATCCCAAATCGGTATAATTTAGACCTCACCACAGTGTTTTAATGAG
The DNA here is from genome assembly GCF_008692635.1 of Crocuta crocuta. Classification (NCBI taxonomy): domain Eukaryota; kingdom Metazoa; phylum Chordata; class Mammalia; order Carnivora; family Hyaenidae; genus Crocuta; species Crocuta crocuta. The sequence continues at coordinate 1,349,048 of NW_027528991.1, read as the reverse complement.
CTACCTTTCCTGGCCAATCAGACACACACACACACACACACACACACACACACACATTTACAGGGATTTTACTATAATGAAGCTCTTTATAATATGGCACTCGTTATAAGGTGGGCTATACGTAATGCCTTCTGTGACTTGTTATTAAAGGGACCAAAATAAATTGTAATATAATTATTCTTCCATGACACGGGGCCCACACACAAACCCCATCACCTCCCCCAACAACCACCAGCACCACCACCACCACAAACACCATCCACGTCCGGTTAGAACGAGGCTCAGTTTACCGGAGTTTGTACAGAGGCTTCTCCGTGTCCTCCCACTTTCCTCCCCTGGGGCTCCTGCGTGGGGTCTGCCTGTGGCGTAGCAAGATGCCTGGGACCCGGAGCCACGAGAAGGCGGAGCGCCGCCAGGTGAGGGGGGTCCTGCCCCGCCTCTGGCTTAGGACGAGCACGTTGGCGGAAGGATGGTCTTGGGAAGCGATGGGCCCAGAGCCCCCTTCCCTTACACCCGTTGAGGTTTCCGCCCTGCAGAGACTGCGGGGCACTAGAGAGGACGGTGTCCTGCGTAGCAGCCAGGCTGGGCGCTGCTCCGAGGTGAGGACCTTGAGATCCAGAAAGGTTGTGTGACTGGCACGAGGTCACACAGCCAGTGTGCGGCGCCTCTTGGGCTAAAAGTCCTGCCTTCATCTGTGTTATCAGGCTCTTAGTTTTCATGGTTTCAGGCGTTTGTTTTCACGGTTACGGTTTTCATGCTCTTTCTTTGTTACCTATTAACCCCACGTAGTGCAGGCTCAAACCTGGGGGGCAATCACTTAGCCATAAGTTTGCCACCTGGTTTTGTGTCCTGCCTCCTGGAAAGCTTACTTTTCCTTTGTGAGTGTGCAAGGGTGTGCACACGGCAAAGGCGGGCTGAGATCAGGGCCTCCGTGGCCCCTGGGCAGAAGGATGTGGCCCACGGGCCAAGCGTCCTGCCCTCTCCAAGGTGCCCTCCTTCCGTCCGTCAGCGGAGCCAGCTTGTGGGCCCAGGGCCGCAGATGGACAAGCTCTGGGTCTTCTCAGTGCGGAAGGCAAGGAGCCCTTGGAGAAGGAAGTGAATTCTTTGTTTGCACTTTTACTAGCTTGTCACACACCTTCTTCGGCGCTGGTGTGAAGACGTCCATCTGGCTTTCATGTCCCACAGGCATTGTTAACACAAGAGCTGCCTCACTAGGAGCACAAAGAGCCAAGTCTGTGACTCTGGCAACTGGAGAGGTCACTCAGATGGGCCTCAGAGGCGCACGGTGCGTGCTTGTCGCATCAAAGAGCTACGTCCTTACGCTGGCCTGGAGAAGAAGCCTAAGTTCTAGAGGGAAGACGCCCCCCAGTGTTGGGGAGGCCAGCTCGCCTGCCCCCTGGCGGTCTGGCCGCGCTCGGGGCCCATGTCCCTCAGGGTGTGGAGGCTGCCCTGGCATGGGCTCAAGCAAAGGGCTGCGAGCATCTGAGCTCTTACGTGGCCTCTGCTTTCCCCTCTTTAGAAATAATTGGCCATGTGTGCGGGGTTTCTGCAAGCACGCCTCTGATTACCCGAGGTGGCTCGGGAATGTCTGGGGCACAGCTGCGTTTTTTTATACGTCCTATTAAAGAATGAGAATAGACATAGTTAATAGGACTTGGCCATAGCATTTCCACCAACGTGCCTGTGGCCACTCGGGTTTCGTCTTTGCTGGCTTCAGCATTCTCCGGCTGTCTGCACCGTGGGGGCCATAAAAGGCATGGTCCCTACTCTCTCATTACTGACCACAGAGAACGGCTATAGGTTAGTCATTCTAAAAAGAAACATTACCATTTACTGGTGTATAGTTGGCAAACCTGCATAACTAGCAAACCAGTTCTGTCCCCTAAGCATGTTTCACAACCTACCTGTCCGAGGGGGTCCCCAGAATCCGCACCTTTACTAGGATTTGTGGTAACGGCTGAAGGAGATGTTTAGCCACACCTGCTCACAGCCTCTCATAGGCCAGGACTGTGGCTGCAGACAGTCAGGACCTTGATCTCCCAGTTCTGTGGTCTCGAGCGGGCCCCAGACTGCCCTTGGAGGGGGGGTCTTCACTTGCCACTTCTGTGAGTAAAGAACATTCTACCCGGTGTGTGTTATGGTTAGACGCCTAACTGATGTGATTCTCAAAGCAAACAGTTCCTCATTTAACCAGCTGCAGAGAGATGAGATCAAGTCCATGCCCTCGGCCTCTGGAGTAGCTCTATTTATCAAACTCTGAGAAAACAGAAAACATGCATGAAAGAGATATACACTATTTTGATCCTCTTGCATGGGAGCTTTGGGGGAGTAGTGAGGTGAGTGTCCGTGCAGACCACTCGATTCTCCCTCCGCAAGAAGAGTTTCACAGCTTCCAGCCGTGCCACGGGCCGCGGTGGGCATGTCTTATAAAAGCAGTCCCGGGAAGCTGTGTCCTCTGTCAGGACATTGCGAGCATGTGGCCAGCGTCACCGTGGGGCCCATGTGTCAGGGCCCGTGTGTCACCAGCGAGTGGCACCATATCTCCCTGTGGTCTGTCATGCTGTGTTTCCTTCCGGGGAGCCGTCCCTCAGATGCGTGGCTCCATCCACCCAATGTGCCTTCCGTCTGTCAGCCCAAGTCTACTTTCTGCCAGCCTTCTCCATCCTTGTTCCCTTTCCCTGGGTTGATTTCCTTCTCATTCATTTAAAACTTAACCTTGCTGGGATCGAGTGCAGGTCCCTGGCAAACCGTAGCATCCCGGGAGGTTCCATAGCAAATCCATGCTCATGTGAGCCCACAAACCCCAAACCATTTCTCATCTGTGCTGTCCTGTAAAATCGGCTGATTCTATTACGTTTCAGAAGAGTGAAGATGTACAGGGTACAGACTGACACGGCCACGGAGCGTGGGAGAGGCAGCTTTCTCTGATGTACTTGGTTGTACTATAGTCGTAGGCACAGTGTTGACAAGGGAAATGTGTCTTAACGGGAAGTACAGGACCAGTGATTCTGGCCGTTCAGGGCTGTCAAATCTAAGCAAGGGGTTAGGTTGGGACTTTCCCAAGCCGATGGGAGGCTCCGTCGCTGCACAGGCTCACGGGAGGCTCTGGCTCTCGGGCTGTGGTCCTGGTGCCAGGGGAGGACGGCCACGGGTGTCCGGTGAGCGCCACCGTGGTGGCCGTGTGGCTGTGATTAACCGCCACCCGAGGGGCGTCCTGCGCGTGTCTGCACACAGCCTGTTCGAGCTCTGTCCCCATTATGTTGAGGAAACAAAGCGCCTGCAAAAGTCCTTGGAAACAGAACAGTAAAATCCAGTTACCCTCCGGGGAGCGCGGTTGGCCGTCCTGCGGCTGCCTCTCAATAGACACGCTGGGTTGTAGGATGTTTCTGCCTTAAATTAATATTCCCGGAAAGAAATCACACACTGAAACACTGAGTGAAAGCGTTTCATTCCAGAGTGAAACTGGACATGTTTCTCCACGGGGCCGTCTGCTGGAAGAGCCTCCGGGGCCACTTTGGAAAATCTGCCGGAGACAATAAGCGTGAGGCTGCCTTTCGATATTAGGAAATGAGTGGACTGTGTGATTTGGAGAAACGGCCTAGGTCTGAAAATCTGACACTGGCGGCACATATCCAGGATAAATGACGCTGGGGGCCGCCTTCTGTCCGCCAGTCCTCAGGCCCTCACTTGTACTTGCTCAGTTAGTAGGGTTTCTAGAGGGTTCACTGTCAGCTCCCTGAGCTACAGCTCGGGTCCTCAGCAGGGTCACTCTGGTGTTGTCCTGCCCTTCGTAAGTGCCTCCCGAGCCCTGCCCGTGGCTCCTGGGTGCCGCCTTCACGCACCCTCGGTGTGCCTGCTGCGAGGGCACTCACCCAGGGCGCTTGTCCCGCAGGGATGGCGCGGAGGCCCAGAGCGCCAGCCTCCTGACCTGGTGCGGCTGCGGTGTGGGCGGGAAGTGGGCCTATCACCGAGGGGCGTGCGGGTCATGAGGGCGCCGTCCTCAGCCCCGAGGGCAGCGGTGTCTGCGCCTTCCCAGCTGGGAGCAGGGGCCCCTGACCTGCGTGCCTGGTGCAGTCGCACCTGTGACCACAGTCGCACTGCATACTCCGGACGTTGGGGGGAGTGCACCCTGCTCTCTGACACGCCCCCTCTGTCTTCTCTTCATTTTCCTGTATGAAGACGGAGAGGGGAGGGGCCTGGAGAAGTCCTCGGGTCCCTTCTGAAACAGGGCTTTCGGCGCTCCGCTTGCCCAAGGGCTCTGGGTTCTGTGCCTGGCGTCTCCACGGGGGTCAGGCCCACACGGGTGCGTGGGCTCCCTGAGCCCTGGTTTCCCAGGCGTTAATTAATTCAGTGTTTGTCATCAGGGAAATTCCGATCCAGCTGGGATTATGACACATGCGTCATTTAGCCAAATTTCCGCAAGAGGGACCCTGCGGGGGCACGTCGCTGTGTGTGTTTAGCGCTGTGGGTGCCGCAGCCCTGGGGTCCCCGAGAGTCATCAGGAGGCGGAAGCGCTTGCTCAGACCTTTTATTAAACAGATGCTCTGCCCAGTGGGTGGCTGGGCAGGTTAGTGAGTGGAGCAGAGGGGGTGGGTCAGGCTCAGGAGCTGATCCCGTGGATTTAAGGCGCCGTGTCTAGTGCCCGCCATCGTTCACGGCTCCCTGTGGCCATTTTGAAAGCCCTGCTGAGGCGTAGGTGTTGCCAGTGGTCGTGAAGCTGACCCAGGCCCTCGTTGAAGCTCAGTCATCCCCTTGAAAGTGGCAGGTGACTTGGCGGAGGACTTTGAGGAAGCGCGGTGCGCCGTGGGGCCGGGCTTCGCCTGAGGCTGGTCTGCGCTGGAACCTCACTGCTCAGGACCCTCCGATCAGGAAGCTGCATAAACCCCTTGCTGGGGGAGTGTCTTTTTCGTCTGCAGCTCAGGTGTTTACTTCAGCAGCCCCTCCTCATCACAGACTGTTCAGTAGAAAGAATCCAGGCACACACGGCTTCCTTTCCTAAACTCAGCACAAAGCTGTCCCAGCAAAACCAGTCTGAAGCCCTGGGGGTGACCTGCATGAAGCGTTTGGCACTGGGCTTGGTCTCCGTGGGTGTGTGGCTGCTGGTGGCATCGGGAATAGAGAGGAGACGGCGGTTCATGTTCGCTGAACTAGGCAGTTAAGCGTTCCTGAAGACGGTGAGCTTTGAGCTACTTTCTTTTAAACTTTATTTATCTTGAGAGAGAGCAGGGAACGGGTGGAGAGAGAGGGAGAGAGAGAGAGAGTCCCAAGGAAGCTCCACGCTGTCAGCACAGAGCCCTACACGGGGCTGGATCTCATGACCCGTGAGGTCTTGACCTCAGTCAAGATCAGGAGTTGGATGCTTAACTGACTGAGCCACCTAGACGCCCCTGAGCTGCTTTATTAAAAATGGGGAAGGATTGAGTAGGCAGAGAACAGACGGTGTTCAGGGCTGGGGGGTACGCTCCTTGAGCAGCAAGGCTCCTGTGTAAACTATGGGCTCACAATTAATACACCTAAGGCACGTGTTTGGGACGAGTTTGTATTCAAGGAAGACAGATATTGATGTGGTTTCTTTGGTTTTGTTTTCATATCCCATTGTACCGTTAGTTTTTTCTAAGGAAGATAAGATTTCCAGTTACAGTCATTGATTGCGGCTCCAAGGGATACGTGCAATCTTTTCTCCAAAGTTCTGCCCTTTCCCAGAAAACCCATGCTCCCGAGCAGGCTCGTGACCGCTGACGGGGTGGGTGGTGCTGGCAGAGCAGAGGGACAGAGCCGCTGTCCAGCTGCCAGCACAGACTGTGGGTCACAGCCACAGCCTTAGGAGATCACTGTGCATCATAAGAATCATGCCTGAACACTCTTCCCCTCTTAGCATCTCCAGGCTTGATGCTTCGTTTCAAAAATGAAATCGAACAGACCTTCCAGCACTCTTCCCCTCTTAGCATCTCCAGGCTTGATGCTTCGTTTCAAAAATGAAATCGAACAGACCTTCCAGAGTCTTCAGACACCACCAGGTGAATTCTTGAAATGAAAGGAGACTTGGGGACACCTAGCTGATGAATGGTTGGTTGAATTGGTTAATAGTTAAAGACTGAAGTCAGGCGTACAAGAAGTAATATCCCATTATTAGTATCTCATTGTTATTTCATATTAATATCTCATTCTGATAGCCAGCACCTCCTTGATGAGATCGGTTTCTGCAGACTTAGCCACATGCACTAGAACGGGTTTTTCACAGTGTAGGTACCAGACATCAATAACTTTTGAATCCTTGACAGTTTATTTGTGAAATACTGTTTTTAAAAGTACAATCCAGGGGTGCCTGGGGGGCTCTGTTGGTTGAGCACCTAACTCTTGGTTTTGGCTCAGGTCATCATCCCAGAGTCATGGGATGGACCCCCTCCCCCCAACCCGAAGCGGAGCTCTGTGCTGACAGCGGGGAGCCTCCTTGGGATTCTCTCTCTCCCTGACTGTCTCCCAATCTTTCTGCTCCTTCCCTGTTCGTGTGTTCTGTCTCTCTCAAAATAAAGAAGGAAACTTTAAAAAAAAATAGAAAGCAACGAGTGTGTGCAGAACACCTGACACAGGATGGCAGTGTCTGGACCGTTTGCTAGGTGGACATTTGGTCCCGTCACTGGGTCCCGAGCAACCGGCTTGTTCTCTCCTCCAGCCCCGGACCAGCCGGATGCCAGGCTGTCATATGGGGGCACGGCTCCCTCTCAGAACAGCACCCAGCGGGGGTTTGCATGTTGGGCTCGGGGAACTAAGAAGACCCCATTTGACACCCTGGGTCAGCCTCTTCCAGCCAGGTCTCCATCTGGTTATGTATCCCCAGAAGGACAGGTCACTCTTCACCCTGAGGGCCTCCTGTTTGATCACGTTAGATGAGCCCACTCGAGGAGAGCTCAGGCCCACCAGCCACTGGGTTATCTCTTGGTTTGTAGTAATAATAATAGGGTTGCAGTGAGTGTCCTCATAGACCTGAAGACCTTTGTAATTTACACTGTATTTATAGTGACAAGCACTGGTTTGGCTCCCTAGGACGGTAGTGGGGTCTCAAGAAATCTTTCAGAAACAATCTCAGAAACACAACCCATTGGTGGGGGCATGGAGTAGATTCGGTGTAAGTCAGCTTCAAGCAGAGGGAGCGATGCTTCTGTAGGGTAGAGTCAGAATTTTTCTTTGAAGTGTCATAGGAACACGTATGATCCTGGTCACAAGATGACTAAGGCGTTCAAGTGGTGGAGTTTGTTCTTGATGGACGTTGACTCCAGGTGGGTTCTGAGCGCCTCTGTCTCAGTGACCGTATCTTTGAACAAAGACACGTTCTTCCTTTCGAGGCCGTCGCTCTGTTTTAGGGGCCTGGGGTTGAGGGAGGCGTCCCGTCTCATGCCAGGATGAAAAAGGCCTACTGAAGCGCTGTAGCTATTCACGTGTTTCGAGAATAACACTTGATAGTTATTTATTTTTTAGGTCTTGAAAACACTCGACCTAAGAAATGTTGTTGTCCTTTTGGGAACATAAATGCGTTTTTGCTCAGGAGAGAATTCAACCAAGAGTAGTTTTGTTCTCCTGAGTGACCCTGGCAGAGCGGAGACTCTGCCTTGAGTCAGGACGACCTTAGAAGGACGATAAAGATAATCCTGTTGGTGAAAATAATTATCCGAGACAGTGGCTCCTTGACGCATGGACACGTGTCCTCAGACACCTGCTCCGTGGCGGGTGGCCGGATGCCTCCTGAGCCTGTGGCCTGTGGGGACTGTGTGCGTCCTTGCTGCCCAGGCCACGAGAACCTGCCATGTGCTCACCCACACTTTGCTGTGGGCTCCCGGAGGGAAGAGGCGGTGTTTTCACGGCACGCACGGTTTATTGGTGGTCACTGAGTGATGAGATCGCTGTCTGTGCGAAACGTAGGAAGACCCAGAGACATAAACATTAGTCCTCGAGGTAAATATACACAGTTAGCTCTTCAACCACTCCAGTTCCCTCGTGCACATCATGGACTCTGATGGCCTTGCCCCAAGAGAATTAAAACCAAAGGCCAAGAGTTTCTGGAGCATCACAGGCAGAGGGACCCCTGGCATCCCCACCACAGCCCTGCGAGCCCCGAGGGGACGCAGGCTCTCCACGCGCTTCTTCGCGGGACTGATCCCAGAGTCCCACAGGCGTGGCTGCCAGCCCAGCGCCCATTTCCAGCCTGTGTTGTGTTACCGAATCGGAGCACAGTCACCAGCCCGTGAGCCCCTTTGTTTAGAATAATGAGAAATGTTGAAAATATGGAAATATGAAAATAAATATATTAAATATGTAAATACAGAGAAGATAGAAAAATTGGAGTTAGTACATAGAGTTGAGATTTTGTTTTTATCTTAAGACTAGAAAGCTTCGTTCTTTTTCCCGAAGGCTTGTATTTGGGAGGGGGACCTCACTCGTAGTCTCCAGCGTGGACTTAACAATGGTGAGTAGCCGTGGGCCTCGCAGAAGTCTGGGTGCCTCTCAGTGGCCAGAGGCCCCGCTCCTCACGCCCCGTCCCAACACAGCGCTCAGGCCCGGGGCTGGTTGTTCCCCGCCTCCTGCCATGGCCGCCAGACACAGCCCTGATCCTCTGCGAGGGCCGCTGGGCTTGGGGGACTGAAGCGAAGCCCGTGTCCTGCAAAGGAGGTTCTCTGCATGCTTGCTGTGCCGGCTGAGGCCCATTGAACCCAGGCCGGGCCCCCAGAATACTGCACCCTCCCCGATGCCCCTGAGCTCTTCCCTGGCCCACGGGCAAAGCCTGGCCCCTTGGACCCCCACAGTGCACATGGGACACTCGATCGTAAGTCAGACTGTGTCATCCTCCAAATCCCCCCAAGGCTTCTGGTTTCCCTTCAGGTAAAGTCCACGTGCCTTCCTGTGGCCGCCAGGACCCCACGCAGCTGGAGGGGGTCCACCGCTATCCTGCTGCTATGCTCCCCTCACGGTGACCCAGGGCCGGGCTGGCAGCGTGTGGCCAGTGGGGAGGGCCCCAGGTCTCTGAGCGCTTCTGCTCTGTACGTCTTCCCTCTGCATCACGGGAGGCCTTCCTTCACCTCAGCATCAGCGTTTGCGGCTGCTCCGATATTTTCTTTTCTCTGCCAGATTCTCTGTTGTAAACAATATCAAAGCAACTTTATTTCTTGTTTTTATAAATAACCACCTCCATCAATTTCCTATACCTTTGAAATAATAAACACAAAACCAGGCAGCCGGGACTTTAAACCAGTCATAGTTAGATGCTCGGAAGCTGATTAGCGTCGATACCCCTGACACCTCCCACCCCACGAAGCCACTTGAAACTGCAGGAGCCGTCAGTAGACCTGGCCCCTTCCGGTTCCCTGGCCCGGAAGCCCACGTGACACCAGGTGTCTGTGTTGGCTGACCTGGGTCCAAAAATACGGAAGTCGTCGTGTGATGATGTCTGAGGAAAGCACCATCATTCTGCTTCCTTTTGGTGGCACCCAAGCCCTGAGCGAGCCACGTGGCAGCACAGAAGTGAACGCTCGTTAGGGTGCACAGGGTGGGTTTTAGGGTGTGACTCAGGCGGCGTCCCGCAGATACCTCAGTTTGTATTTGAAAGAAAAAGAGAAAAGAAGAAACTAATTTCTATACCAAAAGTTTCTGGTTTTTAAAATGAGGACATTTCATAGAAAGCGAAGAACGTGTTCATCTTACGACTCAGCAGATGAAATGATTGTTAAAATGTCACAGCGTAAACCAGGCTCCCAGGACCCCAGTGCGTGGGGCAGACAGCGTGGCTGCGCCCGAGACCGGGGCGTGGCCGGTGGCCAGGGCGGCGTACTTCATGCGGCCCCCACCAAACCAGGATTAGTGCTCAAGTGTTTTCACAGAAATCGCACTGAGCACCGAGGATTTTACTTGGACTGTGCAGATGAATGGGCACCGCCGGGCTGAGCCGCAGACTTATAAACAAAGTGCCGTGGGAATTCTGCTCCGGCTTCGCACAGGGCAGCCTGGCTTCCTCTCTGTGATGCTTCTCCAAGTGGCTGTCAGCCGTGTGCCTGTGGACCACAGGACGCTCGCCCGGCCTGCCCCCTGCGGGGCCGCCCCTCGCTCAGCTGGACAGCATACTCGTGCGGACAACCGTCCCCGTGTGAACAGTGATTTTGTGTCACGTCGTGGAGCCTGCAGGCTGTGGTTTTAACAACACAAGATCCAGGGCCACTGTGCAGGGTGAGGAGGAGGCAAGCCCAGGAGCGAGGCCCGTGCAGGGGTGCAGCTTTGTCAGCACGTGGCCCCAGAGCTCCCTGCCGCCCTGGGCTGCAGGCAGGTCTGCAGGCCCCCGAGAAGCCCGCTGCCACCTGGCCTGTCTGCTCCCGGCTGGCGGCCCATCCCCAGGGAGGAACCCGACTGTCTGTGTGATGGCGGCCCGTCCCCAGGGAGGCTGTGCGTCTGTCTGTCACAGTGGCCCCATCCGGGGAGAGGAGCCCTGCCGTCTGGGGGCAGCTCGCTTCTGTCTCAGGCCTGTTGCTGCTTTCATACATTTCCGAGGACCTGATCCATTTCACGGTGACATTTCCATTCTTGTACATCTGTCACTTCCACGCAAGGAAAATTTACTCAATGGGTTATGAATTTTTTTTCTGTTTTCTTCCCATTTTGCATTTTCATTTGTCTTTTTTCCTCAGAACTATTTTTGAGCTGCAGCCCTGTCACCCAGTGACACCCTCATCGCAAGGTGACTGGCGAGGGGACCTCCTCTCTGCTCCCGGAGGAGAGTCCTCTCANACCGACCTGTCTTACCCGCCCCTCGACTCAGGGGGACCGTGGGACTGTGCTCCCCCCGCCCTACCCACAGTGAAACCCACTTCCCCCCTGATGCAGATGGCACCCCCATTCCTGTCTCCCCAGCTGTTACCCTCGGAGCGGCAGCCGTGTGCCCCCAAGTCTGGGGTAGGTCAGGACTGTGCACAGGCGATTGCTGCCACTGGACCCAGCGCCTTCGCGGGGCTCACCAGTGTCCGCGGAGCCAGTGCAGTAGCGTGAGCAGGCAGATGGTGTGTGTGTGTGTGCGTGTGTGCGCGCGCGCATGATCCCTGCTAACGCCGCCCAGTGCGGGACCAGATGTGCTCAAGGAAAGCCTTGCAGGTCTGGCGGCTTTGTCTTTGTGAGACAAATGCATTTTTTTATTTTCTTTATTTAAAATGAAGTTCAGGGGCGCCTGGGTAGCTCAGCTGGTGAAGCGTCCGACTTGGGCTCAGGTAGTGATCTCACAGTTCGTGGGTTCCAGCCCCGCGTAGGGCTCTGTGCTGAGAGCTCGGAGCCTGGAGCCTGTTTCCGATTCTGTGTCTCCCTCTCTCTCTGACCCTGCCCTGCTCACAGTCTGTGTCTCTCTCAAAAATAAGTAAACGTTAAAACAGAAACTTAAGCCACTGGCACAAAATGACCTGGGTGGGTCCCCCAAGGTCAGGCTCTGCCCGCGGAGCAAAGGCACCATCCTTCCTTAGAGCTGCTTTCCGCAGGCACGAGAGCTTCCTTTTGCCCCCAGCACGCCCTGCCCTGGAGTCTTGAGGCTGATGGGCTGTGGGATCGCGGGGAACGGCTTCTGCAGGTGCGGGCGTGGGGGCCGGCGGGTGGGGCACCCCATCCCCGGGGCGTTCCTGCCGTCGG
>NW_027528991.1:1335530-1337382 GCF_008692635.1 Crocuta crocuta | reverse complement strand
CGGTGGCTCCGGTCCTCCCAGCCGAGCGCGGGGCCTGCGAGGCTCCCCGGCTCCCGGCCGCCTGCGCCCCACCCGCAGCCCCCGGAGGAAGTGCTGAGCAGATGGTTACGGTGCGCGTGTCCCTGCGGAGTAGGATCTAAGTTCTCGGTTCTGTCAAAGGGGGATAACACGGCTTTGTTCACTGTTAACCACCCCCCCCCACCGTGAGGACCCCCATCTCTTCTGGGACCCGTGTACACAACGGGGGGGAAACCGGCCTGCACGGATGCCTGCGGTACGCGGCCGACGCGTACTTGTGCAGAGATAACCCCACCTCAGGCGTGGAAGGGAAATTTAGGAAAACCCGAGTGTATTTAAGTGCGTAACATGTTGGGCTTTGAGTGACTCGCCTTCCCTCACGAGGCACCGCCGTCCACCCCATGCCCCTCGCCCCGGCCCTGCCCCACGCGAGGCTTCTGCGGCTCTAGAGCCCAGAAAGGACCCGCCAGGCGGCCCTTGCCCCCGTCCCGGGCCGCTGGGGCGCAGTGCTGCAGGGTGGGGCGGGGGCCGGGCGGGTGCGGCTGGAAGAGGGGCTGCCGCAGGGGAGTAGATTGTAGGGGCCGAGCTGTCAGCTCCCGCACTGTGCGCCCGTGCGGTCTCCCCCGTGCAGGCCTGCGGCTGCGCGCCCCCTGCAGCGACCTCGTGCGTTTCCTGACGCGTCCCGGCCGCAGGGACGTCGTGCGTGGCGTTGGCAGGAACGGCGCCGCCCGAGAGCCGCTGTCCTCACAGCTGAAACCGCTTCGTCCCGGGAGAGATTTAGATGTCAGATGCCGTCGTTTAGGGTAACTAGGACCCAACACAGTACCTGTTGCAGTGCTCAAATGAGGGGTCACGTGAGCTCACTGACACTGAGGCACCCCAACATACTAATTGCCAAAAAGTAAACATTTCATTACAGAGAAAGATATCTTCTACTCTGTGGGTTCTGTGAAATATGAAAGAAAAATACTTTCTTTTTTTTAGGTTGTCCTGGTGCCAAAAAGAATGAGTTTCTGACGAGCATTCTGGACGCGCTGTCCACCGACATGGTGCACGCCGTGTCCGACCCCTCCTCGGGCAGGTACGCGGCACTTGACGACGGAGCGCGGGTCCGAGAAGACCCGGTGACCCGCCGGCTAGAAGCTGGTGCGGCGGCGAGGCATCCGAGGCGTGGTCAGCTTGGGAGCCCCCTCCCCAGACGTGGTCGGCTTAGGAGGACCCCGCGGGGCCCCCAGGAAAGGGGTTCCCTCCCCAGACGTGGTCGGCTTAGGAGGACCCCACGGGGCTCCCGGGAACGGAGGGGAGACGCCGCGGGAACGGAGGGGGCCCCTCGTGGGAACGGAGAAGGAGGAACCCTGCGGGCTCAAGGGAACGGAGGGGCGGAGCCTGCGGGACCCCCAGGAAAGGGGTCCCCTCGCAGACTTCCTGTTGCCCCACGTGTCCGGAGGGCTCCGTCCCGCGAGCTTTCCCGGCGACGCGACAAAGCGGCCCGGCCGCGTGGCCCGGCGGGGGGGCCGGAAGCTGGGATTTGGGTGGCGGCGCCAGGCGTGCTGGGTGGGAGGAGGGAGAGGAACGGAAAGCCGGGCCCCGGTTCCCCCGGCTTCGCCTTGGAACTGCTTTTCAGAGCCATCGAGTGGATTTTACTACTTTGAATTAAAATGGTTGATTTCAGGTTTTCAGAATAGCCTGTGTCTACTGTAGAGAAATCCGTACGAGATGCCAGCATGAGGTTTACCGTTTCAGGTGTGCAGTCCGGGGCGTTGTTGGCACTGCCGCCGCCCACGGTGGCCGGGAAGTCGGGGGGGCGTTGCTCTGGCGGCCGGCGGGGGCCCGG
>NW_027528991.1:1307902-1335481 GCF_008692635.1 Crocuta crocuta | reverse complement strand
CCCGTAACTAGCCGCGGGGCCGGGCCCCCAGCGCTGCCCCCCTCCCCACAAGAACCAGTGATTTATCTCTTTATTCCAAGAGCTTTTTCTGAGGGAGAATCTTCGCGTCATTCTTTCCTTAGGGCGCTGTCCTCCCTCCTGATTACCTGGTCTCTTCTGGGTGATCGAAGGGGGGCCTCTTCGGCCTGAGGGCGCCTCTCTCTCCCTCCCTCTCTCTCTCCCCCCTCCTCCCCCTCCCTCTCTTCCTCCCTTTCTCTATTTCTCTTTCTCTTTCCTTAAGAGTAAGATTTGAGAGGAGAAAAAAGGGCAATGCTCATGGAGAAATGTTACAATCGGGCAGTAAATTAAGCTTAAAAACGCAGGAAAAAAATCACCTACGTTTTAACTTGACATATTTTTGGAAAGATTGCTCTAATGTGAAAAACTAAAATTGAAGGTAGTAAATGAACTCTCTGAGAAGAAAATTCCGCAGCGCTCCAATGCGCCGGAGCCTGGAACTTTCCACCTCAGTCAGGGGTCACGCCCCGGGGACACAGACCCTCCAAACCGGGAGATTCCAGACACCGGGAGCCGGGGGACAAGGGCCAGTGGCGCAGTTTAACGTCTGGAACGTTTTCTGAGATTTGACTCAAAGCCAGACCTTCTAGGAGAGTTTTAGTTATTTTTATCTTAAAATATCAAACTCCTCTCTAATCCAAGGGAAGACGTCTGGTTGCCACTTTAAGCTGCACTTTTATTGCGTCCTGCAGTGTCCCTGCGGGGTACGGTGGGATGCCCGAGAGTCACACCTAAAGGAGTCGGGGAACCTTGGGGCCCCAGTGTCTGTAGAGGCCGTGGATGTGCGAGCTGACCTGAACCCGAGGCTCGGGGGCGCCTGCCCTCACTGGAGGGTGTGGACCCGGCCCACACCGTGTCATTCACAGGCATAAATGCTTTGTGTCATTTGCAATTTTGAAACCAAGTTGAAGTATTGTTGCCTTGCCTCCCGGAGGCGCTCANTCCTGTGGCCGCGGCCCCCACGCCGCCCTGCGCTCTTGCAGGCTCTCGGAGCCCGACCCCAGCCACACGCTGGAGGAGAGAGTGGTGCACTGGTATTTCAAACTGCTTGACAAGAATTCCAGCGGGGACATCGGCAAGAAGGAGATCAAGCCCTTCAAGAGGTTCCTTCGGAAAAAATCAAAGCCCAAAAAGTGCGTGAAGAAGTTTGTCGAGTACTGTGACGTGAACAACGACAAGTCCATCTCGGTGCCGGAGCTGATGGGCTGCCTGGGGGTGACGAAAGAAGAAGGTAAAGCCAGCGCCAGGAAGCGCCCCAGTAAGAGCCTTTCTCGTTGTTCGTGTTTGCCTCAGGCCCGCCGCCGCCGCGCCGCCTCTCACACGCGTAGCTCGTCCGTTGGTCCAGGTGACAGGAAGGCCGCCTGCGTGAGGTCATTGTCCGTAGGAGTAGCGGGAGGCCGTCCACACCCGTCCAGGGGAAGCCGGTCGGAAGCGTGTCCTGTGAGGACGAGGGTTCCGCTGCTCTGACCGCGGCGGCCGGCTTTCCAAACGCGTCCTGCGTCCCGCGTTTGGGGTGCAGATTCGGGGTCGCCGAGGGCCGCTCAGCAGCCGCAGGCGCTCAGGCCGCTGCAAGCGGTTCAGCGGTTTCTGTTCTGCAAACCCGCGAGTTTGGTCGCTGAAAACGTTTTTAGCCGTGTTACCTGTCGAGTGTGTGTTTTATAGGAAGCTGGCCTCTCAAACCAGCTGTTGCAGAGAAAGAGGCTTCCCTGCGGTGGCCGGGTCCCAACACCCGCTGCGGCGCCGGTGGGACCCCCGCCTGCTGTCCGCCCGGGCCTGTGGGGCTTGGTTTCCCGTGTGTGCAGTGCGCGTGCTGGGGAGGGTCACCAGTTTCAGTAACACCCCTGAAGAAGAGACTCACGAGCTAGAGGCATTATGCTGGGGAAATAGGTCAGAGAAAGACAAGTATTGTATGATTTCACTCGTGTGGAATTTAAGAAACACAACTGGCGAACACGAGAACGGAAGGAAAAGTAAGATAAATACGGATACAGAGAGGGAGGCAAACCCTAAGAGACTCTTAAATACAGAGAACAAACAGGGTTGATGGGGGAAGCCCGTGGGGGGATGGGTTAAAAGGGGGGTGGGCACTAAGGAGGACACTTGTAGGGACGAGCACTGGGTGTCCTATGTAAGCAATGTATCACTGTGTTCTACCCCAGAAGCCACTGTTACACGGATGTTAGATAACTCGGATTTAAATGGAAACAAAGAAGCCCCGTTAGCGAGTGGACTTGAGTGTCAGGTCATCTGCTGGGTGTGGCCGTCCTGTGTCCCCACCCGGCCCGGAACTCCAAGCCCCAGGCGGCTGGCGCACGCACACGGGCTTCCGGAAGCAGCGGCTGCCCTCCATCTTACTGTCCCTGTGTCCTCAGCCCTTGTCACAGGGTCCCCCGGCGTCCTGCAGCTCCCAGGTTCCAGCCAGGTCTGTGTGTTTGTGACACGCTCCTTCCCCTTGAGAAGTGAATCCTGGAAAATTCGGCTTTATTTTGAGGACTCTCACGAGGGGTCTCTGAGACTGAGTGTGCTTCATCCTGGGGGCCCACGGTGGGACTAGAGGCCGGTGTCTGTCCCGGCTGCTCTGTGACACGGGTCCCCCCAAGACACCGTGCCGTCAACGGGGCTGTTCTGGGCAGTGATGAGGGTGCACCGCTGCGGGTCTGTGAGGCGGGGGGTGGAGTGCGGCCTCCAGGCGAGTAGGATGGTGACCCCCGCCATGCCGGGGACAGGCCAGCAGTGGCCGTGAGTCAGCTGCACAGGAGCTCATGGGGCTCATGATCTCCCGTGACAGTCTGCTCCCGGTCCTGTTATTCTCCCAGCTGTGCCAGCTGGCAGCGTGCAGGACACCCTGTCCCCACAGTCCCTACTGTCACTGTCACCGCAGCTGGAGCCGGAGTCGGGGGTCTTCCCGGGGCTACGCAGCCCGCACCGGCCTCTGCTGCATCCTCCCCGCACAGCTGCCCCAGCACCGAGAGTTAGACCCTCATGGCTGCCCCCGGCCAGGCCTTGCTTTCCATCAGGCCCCTTAACCCACCGCAGGCTGGCCTGCAACCCCCGGACGGCATTGGTGTGAACACCAAAAATGCTGCCCTGGGCCTTTACACCAGCCACACCCCACTCTGTGTTCCTTTGCGACCTCAGGGTCATTTCTGGCACTTCTCCGCTGCTGCTTGTGACTGTCCTGGTCAGGGACAGTCCTGGTCCAAGGACCAGGACAGCCACCTTCACCGTGTCCCTCACCTATTCGTCGACTTTGGTCCCCACCTAGGGTCCCAGGAAACTAGGGACCTCATGTGGTTTTAGACAGAAATCCCAGCAGCCTGGGCCACTCGGAGGCCTTCAAGGGTCGACGCGGGAGCCGGGGGCAGCAGGGGCCGCCAGACCCGCGGCTGCAGCACCAGGGCACTGTCAGCCTCCACTCGGCGGCGCTGGCGCTCCCCCATCCGCCCCGTGGCCTGTCTCTACTGCCACCAGATGGGCACGGCGTCACCCTCTGCACACACGAGTCAGGTGTGGGATCAGCGGCGCATGGCACCTGCTCTTTCTCATCTCCTCCCTGTCACCCGCTTCCAGACAGCACAGATCGGTCCTCTGTTCACAGGGACCCCGCCCCTGGGCATTTGCCTGGTGGTTTGATGAGTGCCCCAAACCTGGAGCTGCACATCGCATGGTGGGACGTCCCTCGTGGGTGCACAGCGCTGTCCACAGATCCCTAGAGTCGCAGCAGTGGGGGATGAGCGGCAGCGAGTGTGCCTCAGCCCTGGACAGAGCTGGGGTCCCCTCTGAAGGCTGCGAGGTGGGCCTGGAGCCATCAGGAAGTGATTCTCTCAGCTCTGCCTTCCTGCAGGGGGCTGGCTTTCTCCCCATCCCGCACAGCCCAGGGCACAGTGTGGACCCACCTTCTGTGCAGGATCGTGTGTGGTCATTACCGGGGCAGTGGGGCACCATGTGATCCACGCAGGCCCCGCGGGCACCGGGAACCTCTGCGCTCTTCACCTGGATCCCGAGGCCTCGGGACCTCCAGCGCCCAGGAGGTGAGCCCACGTCCCCTACACCTGCCGCGGGGCTGTGACCCCACGGGTGACGTCCTCGGTTCTGTTCTGGAGCTGCTCTGCTCTCCAGATGACATCAATCATTTGTCCGTTCATTTACCCAGCAAATCGCCGAGTGTCTGGTATGAACTAAGGGGTGGACAGAGGAGCTGAGCCTCAGAGGTTTCCGCTTACAGGAGAGAAGCAAAAGCTCGCCGCCGGGTGAGCCACGGGGACGGCAGTTTGTGCGAAGCGTGGCGGGCGGACCGCGGACACTGCCCGGGCTCCGGCTGAGGAGCTGGCGGGCGCTCGGTGGGAGTGAGGTGTGAGCACAGCCATCAGGACATTGGGGTGGAGGCCTGGAGAGCATCGTGGCAGCCCCGGGGACACTGTTGTGCCTCAGGACTCTCAGCATCCGAGGTGCAGGGCCTTAACCCGGCCCTGGCCAAGAGAGTGGTGGCCTGGCGGCAGGGGGCTGGCTGACACCCAGAGGACACTGTCATCTGGGCAAACCCGTGACCCTGAGACACGAACACCTACCGGTATCTTTTGTTTCCTTCATCTTCACTCACTCCTTAAGAATGCATGTTTTATCCTAACGAACATCAGAAATTAAATAAAAAACAGATAGCGCGTGACTTTTTTCCTCAAACATGATGAGACCCGTGCCTTCCCGTGTACGTCTGTTCGCGATCACGCACACGCGTGTGCCTGCCGCGACGCGTCACCACAGGATGGGGGCCTAACACGTGTGCTCCCTGATCAGTTATTTTAGGAACTTACACAACATTGTGGATTTACATTATTTCAACTAAAACGTATTCTCGTAAACTTTGATCTACATTTTCACTATTGCCAGAAAATAGAAAGAAAAATAATTAACTGAAACTCTTGATAAATGATAAAACCAAGAAAGGAAATATTTCTGAAGGTTTCAGGAAAAACATTCACCAAACATTACCTCATTCCCTCATGATTCTCCAAAATGACCATTGCACAGAAGCTCAGCAAGTAAGAAATATTCATTTTTGACCAAATTAGCTCTTTCCACCAAATTGCCACGCTAACCGCGGCCCTTCCAGGCGCACTGCCCGACCACAGACCACGGTTCGCCGGGTCACCTGGAGCGCTTGATACCAGTGACCTGAGTGCTCCCGGCGGCTCCGGGCGCCGTGCCCGCTGGGTGCCTGCGCAGCAGTCCCCTCTGCTGTCGTCTCCTGGATTCAGTGATGCAGGGCTGCTCTGCTCCCTGGGAACAGCGCTGTCGTGGGTGGGGGAGGGAGGGAGGAGCCAGCAGGAGGAAGGTGGAGGCAGGTGCCCCAGGAGCTGGACCCGGGAGGATGCGGGACCTGACCTTGGAGCTGAGCCTCCCGCCTGCTCTCCCAGTTCGGGCCACGTGGCGGGGCCACAGGACAAACACCGTGCGTCTTGCACGTGTCTCCCTCCACCTTCCATTTCCCTCGAGGACTTGGAAAAATTGTTGAGCTAAACATGCTAGTTTTTTTTTACGATTTAAACATAAAGCCAAAAGGTGTGGGGGAACGGTGTTACGTACTGCCCGGGGCCCTTCCCTGGGAGACTTTAAGAAATGGGGAAGAAAGGTCTGTGGTTAGTAGACGTTGCTTTGGAAGTTGTGGTAAAATGAAACCTTCTTCTCCAGGTGGACTGGGGCATCTGTGTTGTCAGAAAACGTGCACATGGTCACTTTTCTGTGCCGCTGCTTATAATCTGGGCGTCTCCCCCAGACGTATTTTTCTCAAGTAAAAATGTGCCCCTTGATGACACTTCCCTAAAGTGATGCTGATTCTTCCTGAAAAATTATACTGAAACTTTCCCTGAATGAAAAGTATTTGGTTTTTAATAGTGTTTTTTTGTTTGTTTGTTTCCCTATAGCCCCTAGAGTTAATGCTGAAAGCACTTCTAATAGACAGGTAAGTGTTGTTCTCTATATTTTAACGTTCATAAGTTGTCTGTTTAATTATGGCCAATAAAAAAATCAGGGTTCTGGAGATTTGGAAAGTAAAATACCTTCCCCAAACAGGAGAGGCCACATACCACACACACAGCTCATTGAGACCAAAAGAACCTTGCAAAATTCCGTCAGAATCATCGACTTGTTAAATCATCAACTTAAAGATTTGTGTTAATTTTTTTACTATCTCAAATTTCATTTTGTTATTTTTAGGGAAAAAAATGGAGTCCTGTTGTTTTGTGGAAAGTTGTTTTTAATAATTGTCCGTGGATTTGCAATTTATTTCTTAACAAGTCATTAAGGAGGCCAGGAGACCCTCTGCGCCTTCAGGGGAAAGTTCTCTTTTCACCCATGCATCTTAATAAGACAACTCTTCTGCTCCAGAAGGGATTTTCAGTGTCCCACCGTGTGCATTTAGAAACTTGTTTCTGTGTCTGAATCCTGTTCTTCGCACATGCAGTTAAAGGAGATAGTTGTGCGACTCTCCAGCATCCCCTGCCACACCCATCCAAAGTTAGAATATTCTCCAGAGGGCAAACAAACATGAGTGGGTGCGTTCCTCCCTTCCTCAAGGTCAAGGCAAAAACCCTCCCTCCTTAGGACCACTGGCCGATTTATAAAGTTACCTGTCTGATGGCAGTGGACATTTCCCAGGGCAGGCCCTGC
Source organism: Crocuta crocuta (assembly GCF_008692635.1). Classification (NCBI taxonomy): domain Eukaryota; kingdom Metazoa; phylum Chordata; class Mammalia; order Carnivora; family Hyaenidae; genus Crocuta; species Crocuta crocuta. The sequence goes on along the minus strand of NW_027528991.1, from coordinate 1,328,758 downwards.
ATTTTTTGTGGGATTTTAATGGATTTGGCAAACGCCCAGCTTGGGTGTAATTGAAAACCATTTCGTTTGGGAAGACGTGGTACGATTTCCTTTGTTTAGTAAATGTCTATGGTCTTAACTTTGTAAATCCCACCACAAGTTGCTCCCACGTTAGAGCAGGGCCGGTCTGGAAGCTGTTACTGCAGCCAAGACAACACCGCAGGGGGCTGTCATTACCCGAGGTGACAATTGCCACGCGGGGGGTTGTCATTACCCGAGGTGACAGCCCTCCGCTGCCAGTACACTTGCTTCAAGACACAAGCCCCCCTCTTTAGCCGTTTCCCAGAAAAAGACGCCGGAGCACTCTCTCCAGCTCCCCCTCTGGCGTCAGGATGGATGTGCGGACTTCCACGCCCGTGCACAGCGGCCGTCACTGTAGAGCCTGGGGTCAGGTCCCCGTGTGAACCCGCTGGGGCCCCATGTGAGGGAATGACTGAGGTCCGGAGAGGTTTCTGAGAGGAATAAAACACTTCTGAGCACCCAGATCTTTCACTGTGTGAATAACCACAGACAAGGGACGTTCAACAGAGGGAGCCGGGGGCCCAGCACTTAGAGAGCGAGCGGTCTTTCCTGATTTCTTCTCGCTTCCCGGCAGGATTCAGACACCATCCGAGCAGGCCCCAGGCCAACGTGCCCCCATGGGCGGCCTCGTCTACGCCAACACTTCTGACGCGTTTCCGCAGCTGTGAAAATACGCTGGCGGCTTATCTTTACCCCCAACTAATTAAAACAAAGCTCCCCGTTAGCTCAGAGCAGGAGATAGGCTCTTCCGTGTTCTGACCACCTAATAGCGTGTTTATCCGTGGAGGAAAGCCAGCCCCGAAGCCTCCAAAATGTTTATGTTTGATTGTTTTAAATAATCAGACAGAAGCGTGGGTCAATTCATATCGGCAGGCATTGATCCACGTGGAGAAACAAATCTCGAAGATTGTATGTCGCTTTTCCTTTCTGTCCCAAATGACTTAACTGGCAGTCGGGGTGCAGAATGGCAGTTTAGGAAACAAAGTTTTCAAGTTGAATTTCTTCTCGAGAGATGAGCTACATGGAAAGGGTGAAAAGAAAATTTCAAAAATCAATGTTGCCTTTATCAAATCTGAAGCATGCATTAGATTGTTAAAATTATTGGAGCACCTGAGGGGCTCAGTAGGTTAAGCATCTGACTTCATCTCAGGTCATGATCTCACAGTTCGTGGGTTTGAGCCCCGCGTCAGGCTCTGAGCTGTCAGCACAGAGCCTGGAGCCTGTTTCAGATACTGTGTCTCCCTCTCTCTGCCCCTCCCCCACTCACATTCTGTCTCTCTCTCAAAAAAATAAAACAGACATTAAATAAAAAATTAAAAAGTTATCTTATATAGTAAATCAAGATGACAGGAGACTGCACAGCACATTTAATATATTGAATCTACTTAAAATACTTGAAGCAAATGCTAATTTTCCAGCCAGTATGTTTTTCCTGATACTGCTGCTCACTGAAAGGGACGGAAGGGTTGGAAGTTAACATTTTATTTAACCTTATGCCCAAAGCGATCAAACTAGCCCTCCTGATTGGTGCCTCTATTTAAAAATACAGTACCATCCAACACAAATACAAAGACCTATTATTAATAAATAACGATCAGTTCTAAGAAGAAAACTAAACTAAACTAAAAATTAATATAGCGACTGATCCCTAGAAAAGAAATACTGGTTTTTCCCTGTTGCCAACGGGTAGGCTGACGCCATGTGTAGAAGGCAAGCTTTACTCCCCACAGATGAGGGATGGAAACTTCCTAATAATGTCTCCATTTCTGTCTTTTTTTTCCAGCCAAGGAAGCAAGGGTAGCAGCTCTCACACCCCAGGCGGTCCCTGGACACGTGGGAGACTCCCTCACCAAGACGCAATTAAAACAAAAACAAAAACACATAGGATTTGCACTTTGTACTTTAAATGTAAATTCACTCTGTAGAAATGAGATATTTAAACAGACTGCTTTGATCTGTGAATGGAAGGGCAGGCTTCAGAAAACTAATCACATACAATGTATGTGCCCTCTTCGACCTTGGAAATCTGTACCTGGTAGAGATGTATTGTGAGTGGCTTTAAGCTTAAGTTCTTTATCCTGCACACGCTGACATAGCAGAGCTGTTAGCTGGGCCCCACCCCCTGCCTTTCTCCCCGCCTGGGGCCGCCGCCCACCGTCTAGGCCCGGCTGGCTTCCTCTGGGTCCCCTGCATCCACGGCATTCTCGAATCCGCGTCCGAAGCTTCGAGGAAGTCGCTGTCCTCTGCGGCCCTCCCCTGCCGCTAACGAGTGCGTGGGCTCGTGTGTCCTGGGGTTCGTGTGGGTCTGTTGTGCTCCAGAGGCCTCGTTCTCCCAGTGGGTCCCGTGGCTGCCCGGCCACCCACTAGGTCCGGGTGGCGCCCGCAGGAAAGGCCACTTCCAGCCTGTCTTTGATGTGCCGCTTTTCCCTCTCGAGCCTCACTGTGAGCGCTGCCTGGGGCTCAGATTAACCACGCAGGAAGGCGCGAGAGCATCGCTCCTGCCGTCCAGAGGCAGCGAGGAGAGGCCCAGTGTTCAGAGGAGCGGGTCCACCCTGCTTCTGCCCTGGCACGTGGCCGCTGCTCACCGAGCGCTGGTCCACTCCGGGTCCTCCTGGGAGGTGAGACGGTCCCCTGAACAAACTGGGGGCATCCTCCTCAGAGACGGCACAGCCGCCGTTTACTGCACCTGGACGCTGGTCTTGGCAGGTCCCTGCTTCCGCCGCGCTGTGTTCTGATGCCTCAAGGGCAGCAGGACGTGCCTGTGGGAGGTCCCCCCAAGTGGCACTTGGGAGAGCAGGTCAGGAGCTGAATGCCCACACGGTGGGCACGGAGCTGGGCCCCCACCCCGGCGCGCGTCCGCTGGCCTGACCAGCTGTCTGGAGGAGGGTCCGAGAGCTGCAGGCACCAACTTGCGATGCTGTTTCAGCTCCAGCTTCTGGTTGGAAAACTAATCTTCGCGGCCCCAAATCCCCCAACGCACGTCATGTAAACTGATCTCTGTGCATGAAGTTATTTTATGAGGCTTCTTACTTATTTAAACTGTACGAAAGTAAAACCCAAAACTTTGGAGCCACAAAACCAGCTTCGGTGTCTGTCACGCTGTTTAAGAAACGGTTATGATCCTAGATTTATTGGATAATCTTTTATATTTCTAAACTTTGGATTTAATCACTTTTCTTAGATTCAAATAAAATAGGCTTTCAAAACTCTGCTCATGGTGTTTTCTTTCCAGCAAAACACAGCCCTTTAGAATTGCTTAGTCCCAGCACTGCCTGCTTCAAGGGACATAGACAACAGTTCTTGGCCCAAGTGAATGATCCTGGCCCGGCCCCTGCAGCTGTGTGACTCCAGACATGTTACTCAAACTTTCTGTGCTTCAGTCTCCTGCTCCGTAAAACAGGGCCGGTGGCCATACGCACCTCCGAGTGAGGATCACGTGAAGTGCTCAGGGCCTGGCAGAAAGGATGTGGTGTTTGACCCTGTCGTGGGAAGCAGTCATTTGCAGTCAGTACTGACTGAGCTCTGTGGAGCGCCCCGCACTCCACCAGACGCCAGGCCAGACGACGGAAGGAACAGAGAAGGGTCTTATTGAAGCGATCACTCTTCACTAAGTCCCACACTCCCCCCCAAGTCCCCGTCTTCTGTCCCGGGCCGGGCCCTGCATTTCACCCTGAGCACCCGGGCTGGGCCCTGCATTTCACCCTGACCACCCTGACCACTGCAGAAGCTTCCGAGGCAATCCTGCTGCTTCCACAGTCCTCCCTTCTGGCAAATCCCCTCTTGCGCATTTTTTCCTCTTCTCAGAAAAGAGCGATCTTTGTAAAACTCAGTCTTAGCAAGTCAATTGTGCAGAAATGGAGCTAGGAGAACACAGTCACAAGGAAATGCTCGTAGATGGGGTGGGGCCTGGAAGGGGTTCCAGAGCAGGGAGGGGAGGAGGCGGCATTAAGGGGGCTGTAAGAGCTCAAGTAAAGGCCGGCAAGCAGGAGAGTCAAGGTGGGTCCGGAAGGTAGTGAGCCAGCATGCGTGGGCTGCGGCAGATGGTTCTCATCGCAAAGTATTAAGATTTCAAATCTAAAACCGAGGTCTCTGCCTTACATACCTGGTGCAGCTGTTTTTAGTGATAGACGCCTCCCTCCCCAACCCTGCTCATGTTTAAAAAGGGTCTCCTGCATCTTTGTCAAAAACTTCCAAGTTAGAGATTTTTTAGAAGTGAACTGACTGACTCGCAAATCATGCCCATGAATCTCACACCTGGAATTTTTTTAAGTTATCCAGGTGAAAGGTTTCTTTGAATCAATGTGCAGAAATGACTGATATAATCATACACTGACAAGGGTACAGAGACCTCATGCCAACATCTGAGCTGCCCCAGAGAGTAAGAACGCACGNGGGGTGGGGGTGGTGGTGGTGGTGATGATTTTCTTCTGAAAGTCATAGACAAAATTGTAGACGTAGACCAAAATTATAAAACGCATTTTTGGCTAATTAGATATTTAGCCATTTTTGGTATTTCTGCACTTAAAAAGTTATGTGAGCCATCTTTTACTAAAGTCTGTGAACAAGCTACCCCACAACTCCGTGGCTTAAAGCAGCCCTTGTATGTCCTCGTTCATGATTTTTGCTCAGGCCAGGGCGGGGCAGTCTAGCCTGGGCTGAGCTTGACCTGCTGCCTTGCCTCACACCGGGTGCGTGTCTGCTCCAGTCCCTCACCCTGTGTGGACCAGTGGGCCATCAGGGGTGTGTTCCTACATGCCCAACCGCACACATGCATTCAAGCCTTCGTTTGTGACCTGTCTGCTCATGTCTAATGGCCAGAGCCCATTGCATGGCTCAGAGCAAGCCACAGGGCAGAGAAAGGCCTGCCAGCCAGCAGGAGGTCATGGCTGTATGTGGATGTGGGGCCAGAGGGAGGTCACGGCCGTGTGTGGATGTGGGGCCAGAAGGAGGTCACGGCCGCTGTGGACGTGGGCCCTCCTAGGGAAGGGAAGACGCGGCACCTGGTCTGCACTCCAGCACACAGCGTGCCCTGAACCTCCTGCTGGCAGCGCTCAGTGTTCAGACGCGCAGCTGACTGCATGTGTAGGGGATGCGCGTCAGCGCGTCAGCCTCAGATGTAGCGAGAGCTCAGACCATGCGGTAAAACCACACGGAGCTGGAGGCTTCACCATTCAGGTGAGTGTGACCTGTTGGGTATAAAGCAGGCATTCAGTTGATGGTGTTGTGAACCCAGACTTATGCATCAGGACTGTATCGTATCAAGTGGTTGGTTCCGAATGTCCCCCTTAAAGAAGTGTCAAGGACAGGGCGACTTGAATCTGAAGCCCCGAACAACACACAACAGGGTAAAAATGGCAGGTCGTTCCTACGGAAGGAAACTCCATTAAGGTGGAAATACGGGAATTGTGTTGTTGGGAGTTGACTTCATTGATAAGAAATGGAGAATAGAAAGCCAGGTCAGGGTGGGTAAGAGCCATTTTCCCCACTGTCTCAAGCAGGCAGACCGCAGACAGGCCAGGCTGATGCAGCCAGACCCCTGGAGGTCTTCGAGCGAGGCTTTCCCGGAGGGCCCCTGTGTCCTCATGCGGGCCACAGGCCACAGCGCAGGGCACAGGGTGCGGGCAGAAGGCCGTGCCTGCTGAGTGTGGCACATCTGATGCCCTGCGGCTCCCTGGAGCCCATGCAGTGGGCTTCCTGCCCGTGACATCTCTCCCTGGTGTCCCAAGCTTCAGATTTTAACTGCACAATTGCCACCAGGGACAGACAAGAGCTGGGTCGGGACGGCTGTGGGGAAGGCAGTTCACCCTCTGACTCTTCCCGGTACCCTCATAATGATTTTTATTCCATCTTCTATACTTTATGTGAAACAAATACCTTCTTTTGTGCCCCCTTTCTCTGGACGTCTGGAGGTTAAGTACTGATAAAGTTGACAACTTAATTCAATTCACGTGTGCTTCCCACCAGAGAGGTTTTATACATCTTATTTTTTGACTTTAGAATACTTTGTTTCCTTACAGTTGAAATTATGCTGACTCAATTTATTGTTTCTTTGTTGAAAAAGATGGAATTTTTATATTCCCTACTAACCTGTGCTTATATTGCCTTTTCAATTAACTGTGGCTACGGTAGTTAAGAGTCGTGCTTCGTTATTGCTTCTAAAGAACTTGTAAGTGTGCCTTGGGATGAGACTGGATGTTTTAGTTTAAACGCACATCTTCGTGGCTCTCTGAGTATTAGAATCGAAGAACTAAGTTTTATTACTTAAAATATGGCCAGCCTGTTACTTGTTCCTCAAAGAAAACGGCCTAATCGGGTAATTTTATTAACTGGTCCCTGTTATAATAAAAGAAACATATCTCTACAAGTAACATAAAATAAACAGTTTCAGTGTGTTTTAAGATGGGCTTGGGACTAGATTTCGTAGCCCATTTATTTTTAACGTCGAAAGAAAGCCTCTGGGGACGCAGAGGACACGCAGGCACGAGCGCTGGGGAACGTACAGAACTGGGGTCTCCGCGTTGTGCGCCTGGAGCTAACATCACGCTGCGTGTTCATTACACTTGAACAAAAATGTCACAAAGAAACGGCATTTCTGCCCTGCCAGTCCCGCAGTAACCGGGGCCGGGCCGCCGTGAGCCGGGGTGGCATCTCAGCAGAGGCCGGCCTTCCCTCCGACGGGCGTCCACGCGGTCCCCGGGCGCCCTGACGCTGGACTGCATGCTCTGAGCTCCTCCTGCAGCTGGGGGAAGAGGAGTGAAATCGGAGCAGAACGTTCTGGTTCTACCATTCAGACCCGAGAGGAATGCGGTTCTTTCTGGGGCCCAGCCCACAAGCCAGAATTATGCAGTGATGTTGTCCTCCCCGGACACGCCCCTTCCGTCCTTCAGGTCCACAGGACACGCCCCTTCCGTCCCCAGGTCCGCAGGACACGCCCCTTCCGTCCCCCAGGTCCGCAGGACACGCCCCTTCCGTCCCCCAGGTCCACAGGACACGCCCCTTCCGTCCCCCAGGTCCACAGGACACGCCCCTTCCGTCCCCCAGGTCCGCAGGACACGCCCCTTCCGTCCCCCAGGTCCGCAGGACACGCCCCTTCCGTCCCCCAGGTCCGCAGGACACGCCCCTTCCGTCCCCCAGGTCCGCAGGACACGCCCCTTCCGTCCCCCAGGTCCGCAGGACACGCCCCTTCCGTCCCCCAGGTCCGCAGGACACGCCCCTTCCGTCCCCCAGGTCCGCAGGACACGCCCCTTCCGTCCCCCAGGTCCGCAGGACACGCCCCTTCCGTCCCCCAGGTCCGCAGGACACGCCCCTTCCGTCCCCCAGGTCCGCAGGACACGCCCCTTCCGTCCCCCAGGTCCGCAGGACACGCCCCTTCCGTCCCCCAGGTCCGCAGGACACGCCCCTTCCGTCCCCCAGGTCCGCAGGACACGCCCCTTCCGTCCCCCAGGTCCGCAGGACACGCCCCTTCCGTCCCCCAGGTCCGCAGGACACGCCCCTTCCGTCCCCCAGGTCCGCAGGACACGCCCCTTCCGTCCCCCAGGTCCGCAGGACACGCCCCTTCCGTCCCCCAGGTCCGCAGGACACGCCCCTTCCGTCCCCCAGGTCCACAGGACACGCCCCTTCCGTCCCCCAGGTCCGCAGGACACGCCCCTTCCGTCCCCCAGGTCCGCAGGACACGCCCCTTCCGTCCCCCAGGTCCGCAGGACACGCCCCTTCCGTCCCCCAGGTCCACAGGACACGCCCCTTCCGTCCCCCAGGTCCACAGGACACGCCCCTTCCGTCCCCCAGGTCCGCAGGACACGCCCCTTCCGTCCCCCAGGTCCGCAGGACACGCCCCTTCCGTCCCCCAGGTCCACAGGACACGCCCCTTCCGTCCCCCAGGTCCGCAGGACACGCCCCTTCCGTCCCCAGGTCCGCAGGACACGCCCCTTCCGTCCTCCGGGTCCGCAGGACACGCCCCTTCCGTCCCCCAGATCCGCAGGACACGCCCCTTCCGTCCCCCAGGTCCTAGAGGCACGCGAGACTCGCACGGGGCGGCGCGCAGACGCCGCTGTTTGGACGGATGCGGACGGTCCCATTGCTCCGTGAACACTCTAAGTGGCGGGTGTAAGATCATGTCCTCTGCTGGCTAGTCAGTATGTTTCTCATTTTTCCAGATATGTTTTCCTGGAAAATGCCTGTTGAATGAAATACTTGGAAATAAGTTCTATCCTTGGGGCACCAGGTGGTCGAGCCTCCGACTCTTGATTTCAGTTCAGATCAGGATCCCGCGGTTCGTGGGTTCGAGCCCCACGTGGGGCTGTGCTGACAACGCGGAGCCTGCTCGGGGTTCTCTCTCTCCCTCTCTGCCTCTGCCCCTCCCCCCGTGTGTGCTCTCTGTCTCGAAATAAAATTTTAAAAAGACATAAATTATATCCTGTAATTATTTTACAAGTATCAAGCCGTGTTCGAAGGAAAGGAAGATAATCACTGGATTGAAGACGGTGGCAAGGAAGCCACTTCGCGAGCAGCCGATGTCGAAGTCCAGCGACAGGGCGTGAGGGCTTCCTGCGGGTGGCGGCCCCCACGAGTGGCCCCGCCGCCCGGCCCGGCCCGGGGCGCCGTTCTTCTCTCCCAAGCTCTCCGCGGTGTCAGGCTCTGTGGCGACTCTTCCACCGGATTTGAGCAATCTCAGCCTCTTCTCGTTTCCAGCACTTTCTGCTTCGTGGGGGTTTCCTGGTTGCTTGCGGTGGGGGGGGCTCACTGTGTCACCGAGACTCGTGGGGGCCGAGGAGAATCCCTTCCGTGCAGGCTGTGACACGAATCCGCCCGTCCGTGTGGAGTCCACACCGCAGGTACTCCCGGGGAGGACGCTGCCAGCCCACGGCCGGGCGCGCCGCAGTCGCCGCTCGCGTCGTTACGGTCGCCCACGACTTGGTCACCAATCAAAAAAGCCTCCCCTTCTCCAAAGAATCGCCAGTGTTTCAGCCCCCACACCGAGTCGGTACCTCCTTCGAGATTAAATCCGTTTCTTTTCTCCTCAACAAGCTTGTTTCCGTTACACTCCGCTTCTCTCTTAGGGAGCTACTACTCTTGATTTTTCTGTTCATATTTTTGCTGTGACAAATGTGACCTGCTGCGTCTGCAGCGGACACGCTAGTTTTCACGTTCTCTAGTCTTTCACGCCTGAAACCACGCGTCTCGTGATTAAACGCTAACCACGCGGCGTTTCCGAGGCGGCCTCGGGGACCGGGCCGCGCCCCTGCTCGACGAGGAAGCGCGGCGAGAGTTAAAAGCACAACCACCGGTGTAAATACAACGTGGAAAGGAGGAGCGCCCGGCCGGCCGGACGGCCACCTCCAGGGCGCGGGAAAGCCCGTGGATTGACCGCATTTCAGTCAGTCCCCGCAGGGNCCTCTGCGCGCCCCTTCCGGTTGCCCCAGGGCCCAGGGCGGCCTCCGCGGCCGAGGACGCCCAGCTCCAGGCCGCCGGGGCTCCGCCTGCGTTTGCGGGGGGGCCAATGAACGATCGATCGGTGCCGGTTTCAGAGAGAAGGTGCTGGAAGCCGCGTGCAGTCCTTCCCGCAGGGGACGGTGGTCTGGGGAGGGCGGCGTGTGACCCGCCGAACGGTCTGTTAGCCTGTGCCCTGGGCGGGGCCTCGGGCCCCCGGGGAAATGAGAACATGGATGTCTGCCTCGTGGGGTTGCAGGTAGCCGGGTCCCCGTGGGAAGGTCCAGGCCTTCCTGACTCCCTACAGCCTCCAGCGCCCCAGGCCCTCCTGCTTGCGGGGACCCCCCTGAGGACCATCTCCCGCCGCAGGGCGCCCCTCATCCCGGGCTCGCTCCCTCCGGGACCAGTCCAGGGCCCGGGGAGCCCCCCCCTCACGGCCGCGCCCCCCTGCGCACCGCTCCCCTGCGCCCTGGCCGTGACCCCCCCCCGACGCCCACGCCTGCGGAAGTGCCCCTTGGGGTTCAGGCCCCTCCCGCCGTCAGCCCTTCGCTGCCGTCACGGTGCGTCCCGCGCGGTTACCGTCCGCGGCTCGTGCTCACAACGGCCCTTTGGCAAAAGTCCTCAGCCCTTCGGCCGCCTTCTCTGGGACCCTCGTGGGACAAGCCTCGGCACCGAGTCGGCCGGCCCTGGGCCTCTGCCTCCCGGCCGTGCCCGGAGCGCCGCTGGCCTGGACTCGGCCCCTCGAGGCCCCGGGACGAGGCCACACCTCCGTCTGCGTCCCCAGCCTCCCCCTCGCTGTCCCCGCTTCTTCCCTGGGCCCGCTCCCCTGCACACCCTCAGCGCTCACCCGGTCACCTCGGCTGGCAGTCTCCCCACCACACAGATGGCTGGACCCCGTCCTTCCCTCCGGCCCCGGGGTGCGGGGGACCACATGTGCCCTTTCCTCTTCCTTCAGTGGGTGATGCCCTCCGCGCCCGCAGTGTCCCCTCCCTCCGCCAGCTCCGGTGGCTCTCAGCTTCCTTCCTCCTCTGATCCGGGTGTTCCCGGTCACCTATGTTAAGCACTTAGGGCTTCCACGTATGGGTTTTGAGGGGACACAGTTCGGTCCATAACTTCTCCGTGTGGACCGTTTGGAGTAAGCTCATTAAGCAGTGAGGAGTTATAAGTGAGCTTGGGAGGGCCAGGCGGGACCCTGGGTAAACACTGTAGACAAGTGAGTACAGCTAAGGGGGGGTGGTGCCCTGGGAGACCGACGGGTGGTGGGGACAGGCCGGAACACTGGACAGGGACAGACGAGCGCCGACGCCGTGGGGTTGAGTGTGTGGAGGGGGCCCCCCACGCCCGGCACTGCTGGGAACGTCCGCCCCTCCGCGTGTGCGTCTCACCGGCTCGCCTGCATCTGGACACACCGTTTACGTTAACGACCAGCGCCTGGTCCCCATGGACGCGCTCGCAGGCTCGGTGACAGTTACTGAAACCTTAAAGGAGAAACCGACATACATTTCCAAATGAACAACAGATGTCAGCAGAATGAGGAAATCTGAACCACAACAGACATGAATTTCTCTTTGTAAATTTTATATATTAAGACTTTAAACAAAGGTCAATTCCATAACGTTTTTTAAACATTTTATTCCCTCTAACAATAGAGCCTTTGAAGATTTGGCTGATAGAGCACATTTTATTATTTATTTATTTAGCAAACATATTGATGGTGAAAGAAATAGCAAGTGCTCGCTTTTTTGGGGGGGTACTGAAAGTTTTTGGTGGGTAGTAGCTAAAAAAATACAAATATGTATCTCTTAAAATAAAAGCAGAAGTTTCTGCATAACTCACTTTTATCACAGAGCTGCCGTCAGCAGACTTTACAGAAGCCCTAGGCAGCTAGAAGCCCTCAGCACTCGGAGACTGAGCCACACATTATCTGTGTAAGTGATGCTCCCTAATCATGTCGCCTCCGCGATACCAAGCCCACGGGCACCTTCGGCTCCCAGGGAGCTCCATCCCTTTCCGGAGCCTTTGCTCTAAGAGTCTGAACTTTCTGCATCTGTGAACTGCGCCCAGGTCAGTGCACCCCCGGGGGCCTCACTGGGACAGTCTAGGCAGCGGTCCGAAAGAGACACGGCACCTCGTAACTAGGAACTTAACAGCAGCTGCGATTGTTGACGCCCTGTCGGCTGTTTTCAGACACTCTCGGGTCACTTGTGCAAACACAAGGAAGGCGTGTCGCAAGCATGAGATCGCCGAGGTCAGTGTGTGCGGGACCGCGGCCTCTGCGGCTCACACGCTAGGCCTGAGGGCAGAACTTGAATTCACGTCCAGTGTAACAGAAAAGTCCGTGATGTGTTAGGGTCACGCCGGCCGCATCGGGCACTCCTGGTGCATGAAGGAAGGGCCGTCTCTGGGGCCCTGCCCCCAGCCGTGTGCAGGGCAGGGGTGGCGGCTCACCAGCCCTCACTGGCCCGAGGCCATGCAGGCCGCGAGGCCGTGCACAGGAGACGGGGCTCCGCACCTGCTTCCCGAGCCCAAGGCTCACAGCTGCCGGCCCTGCACCGAGAGAGATGGCCCCGGACGAGGAGCCTGGCCTGCACCCTGTGAAAATCTCAGCTTCCCAAGTAAGGAATCAGCCAGGGAAGGAAGGGCACAAAGACGGGGACGGGGGACAGGGGACCAGAGGGGAGGGGAGCAGGGGGAGTCTGGGGGCACATGGAAAAATAGGGGAGGCCCCTGGGGAAAGAGGCAAGTTCTCACCAACTAATTGTGTTTCTGTTTTGAGAGTTTTAACTTTTTAGCTGCTTGGTCCCCTGTCCTGTCCTCTGGTGTTTGACTTCCCACAAATACACGTCCCCACGCCTGAGGTCACCCCCCTCCACTCACCGCCTCCGCCTCCTCGCTCTCCCTGAGCCCGGAGCACCGCCTCTGCCTGCTTCCATTTCCCTCCAGGCTTTACGCCCCTGAGGCCCCGCCACACGGGAGAAGTTCAGGTAGAGAAGCAGAGACTGCTAACCTGTTTCCCAGGGAGAACGCCCTGAGTCCCAGGGCAGAGAGCACCGCGCCCCACGGTGCATCCACGAGCCACGAAGCCCCTGTGCGCCGCCCTCTCCGGTGCCCTTGGTGCCTGGGCCCCATGGCCATGCAGCCTTCAAGTGCAGTTTGAGCTCCACCTTCGGAGAAGCTCTCGGCACAGCAGGCTGCGGGTAGCCCGGCCTCTGGCATGGTGATGTCCCTCACTTCCTGGTTGCATTCTGTGACCGTCTGTCCCCAGTGAAGTGGGCAGGCCACGGGGAGTCATGTCACTGTGGGTTTCTGGGTTCCTGCACTCCCTCTGGACACAGTAATCAGGTTCAGGCTCTCCCATCCTTACTGTTCTAAGAAGCCTCCCTCAGTCCATTCCGTCGGGTTTCAGTAACGTCCCTAACTAGGACCACGTGGCCAAGGGCGAGCAGAGTCACCCCAGGGCGCTGCGCTCCTGAGGCTCATATCAAACCTGCCCTGTATTATGGGATCACAAGCAAAAAATGGTTAAAAGACAATGAGTTCCATACTTCCCCGCCCTGGAATTCTCTAATACATGCAAATGTGGAACGAGGCTGATGGACAGCTGTAATTGTTTTCAACGTAACTTCGTTTTCAGTTAACATCAATCATGTGTGTACAACATGAGGCCTACGGGTTGAATTATCACATGAGCGTTAATGCGTATTTTTCCTGGGTCTATTTTTATGTTTAAACGCTCTCCTAAAGCCTCATGTCCTGCTACAGACCCAGAGGTGAAATAATTGTGGCCTCCGTGTCACCTTGAGATTTTGTCGAAGCATTTCAGCGGGAGGGCAGCACAATACCAGAAACAGCAGCCGGGCCGATGGGAAGCAAAGCCGAGCTAAAACATTCAGATTTCCACTGTCTGCCTTCCAGGACGCTCCATGCCCGGGATGCAGGGCTGAACATTTCAGATTTCCACTGGTTTTCTTCTAAGACGTTAGATACTTGGGGTGCGGGACTCCCATCAAATGGCCAGGGTCAAGGTTACAATTGCTTCTTTTACAGGAACGAAAGAAATCAGTGACGGGAAGCGTTTATTAGCGATTTTATCATTCTTCTGTTGTGCTGACATCCACCCGTATGGAGTGTGCCGGGTCCGCCTTGACTTGCAGCCATTGGTGGGAAGGACGCGCCTGAACGCGGTGTGTCGTGATGTGAAGTCAAGCTCTGTGTCCATCGCAGGCGTCTGATGAGACCTGCAGGGATAGACAGCACGAGGCTCCGCGTGCGTAGCAGGGGTGGGTGCCCTCCGCGGGCGCCACGGCTGCTGTTCTGGGCCTCACGCCCCACTTGCCAGGCTCTCCCGCCGCTTGACCTTCACGTACACGGCAGGGAAAATCCATGTCTGGCCCCAAAACTCTGGTTCCGTCCCTGTCCTGCTGCCTGAGGCTCCTCTGTGTTTTTGTGTGACGTTATTCCATGTTTCAAAGAAGGGAGTTTCTGTCGACGCAGGGGTGGCGACGGGCCCTCACGCGGCAGTGGGGCAGCGGCCGCCGACAGAAGCCAGGGGCCCGGGACCCCGACCCACCGCGGAGGCCCCCGCAGGGGGCTGGTTCCCACAGACGCACACAGCTCCACACAGCAAGTGCGGTCCCCTGTGCTCTGCCGGGGGGGCGTCTCCCACTAGACGCTGGGCTTGGGGCCCGGGGGGCCCTGAAGCCATGAAGGATGGGGTGGGGTGAATACACGCCAGCTTCCTCAACAGGACGTGGGGTGGTTCTGAGAACGTTTCACAGGATTTTCAGGGGGCTCCCTCCCTTGCCTGTGCTACGTCCCCCACGCCGTCATGGGGCCACGGGGTCACAGGTCATGCCGTCACGGGGTCACTGGGTCGCTCCTCGGGGCAGACCCTGTGCCCTGTTTCCTTGTTCCTCCCACCGCGTCGGACGAGGGCGGCCGGATGCACCGCGTGCGTTGGTCCCTCGGGCAGCTTCACGTCGGGCGTCTGCTGTGACACAGGACGCATCAGGGCGCTGGGCGCGGGCAGAGGGGGTGAACAGGGCATTAGGTGCTCGCAGCTGAAGCCTAACACCTGCTTGTGTGCAAGCACACCCCTGTCCCCGGGCAGCTGAGCCACCAATGGCTCTGACACCAGCGCCCCCAGGCCTGCGGGCAGCGTGATCACCCCTTTAGTGAAGGCTTTCGCCCGTTTCCTGCTCTTTGTGTTAGGATTGCCCAGGGACTCAGAGCCCAGAGGGGGTGTGTGCACCGCAGCTGCAGATCCAGGGACCAGCGCAGACTCCCTCCTCCTCCAGGCAGCTCAGGCTTTTCTCCTGCGCCTTCACCTGATTGGATGAGGCTCATCCACATTACGGAGGGCCGTCTACTTTGTCACAGCCTATTGATTTAAATGTAACTTTATCTACAAAATAGATAAACGTCACATCAACATCACTGACATCACATGTAAAGACCCCATAAAGAAGCAGAAAAAGACTGGAATTGTCAAAAAGATCCCAGCTTGTTTTTTTTTTTAATGTTTTTTATTTATTTCTAGGAGAGAGAGAGAGAGACAGCGTGAGCAGGGGAGGGTCAGAGAGAGAGGGAGTCACAGACTGAAACAGGCTCCAGGCTCTGAGCTGGCAGTCAGCACAGAGCCCGACGCAGGGCTCGAACCCACGAACCGCGAGATCATGACCTAAGCGAAAGTCGGACGCTTAACCGACTAAGCCACCCAGGCGCCCCTATCCCAGCTTGTTTTCAAAAAAATGTTTAATGTTTATTTATTTTTGAGACAGAGAGGGACAGAGCACAAGCCAGGGAGGGGCAGAGAGAGGGAGACGCAGAATCTGAAGCAGCTCCAGGCTCCGAGCTGCCAGCACAGCTTCACTTGGAGCTCGAACCCATTAACCATGAGATCGTGACCTGAGCCGAAGTCAGATGCCCAACCCAATGGAGCCCCCAGGCGCCCTGACCAGCCTGATTTCTATATTTGACTCGTTCGGCTTCTCCCGGTTAAACACACCCACCACGCTGAGTGTCAGCACTCGTGATGGGACCACAGGGTCCCCGGGCTACAGAGGACAGCGAATCTGTGTGGATCTGGTGGGGGAACCAAGCCCCAGAAACACCTCACGGCACACCCGAGTTGCGCTACCCACAACTGGGTTTCCCTTCTCAAACCCACATGCCCCAGGTGTGAAGAAGGCCATTTTCAGGCTGACACTTGCGCACTATGTTGACCCCCCCATACGGAAGCCTTCCCGGAGGCTGCGGTACGGGAGCTCTGGTGGGGGCTGCCTGTCCCCAAACACTGCGTGGACTTTGGCTCACGATGGCTCCCTGTGCCCCGGGCGCTCTGGGCACCTGGTCCTGGCTGTGCCGCCCAAACTGGCCATCTGCTGCCCTGTGAGACCCGAAATGCCTGGGATAGTCAGGTGCGCCCCTCGGAGCCAGACGGGCCTGCGGCGTTCTCCCCCAGATGCGGGCGGCTGCCGTTGTCGGATGCGTGGCACACCGAGCCCGGGGGTGAGTCTCTGGGCCACCCCCAGCTGATCACTCCAGCATTTTCGCTCCACTGCCGCCTCTGGTGCTGAAAGCTCATCGTCCACAGTGGGGCGGGGGTGGGGCGTCTTGGCGACCATGAAGCAGAAACGGTGCAGGTGCAAAATAGGAAGGAAATACGCTTCCCAGGCGTTTGTTCCCCCAGACTCCCTTTAAGCTGCTGAGAGAAATCACTTTGATTTTTTTTAAGTTTATTTATTTATTTTGAGAGAGAGAGAGAATCCCAAGCAGCCTCCAGCTGTCAGCACAGAGCCCGGTGTGGGGCTTGAGCTCAGGAACCGTGAGATTGTGACCTGAGCTGAAGTTGGCTGATCAAGGTCAAGGTCGGAGCCCCCTGGTGCCAGGGTCACTGCCCTCAGGGCAAAGGCTCTTGAACAAGCTGCAGAAGCACAGGGGCCGATGTGGGCGAGTGTCCACGTGCGGGCACCGGTGCCCCAAACACGTCCTTCCAGGGGACCACAGAGGCCCAGGGAGACAAGGCTCGGCGGCCCCCCCACACCCCATTGCCCCTGACTGCGTCCCGGGGCCCCCATGGGAGCTTCGGGAGCAGACCCGCGGCCGGCAGGCTCCAATGACTGTTTTACTCGTGAGCATCGCGTTCCAGAACCCGGACGGACCCGCCGCCTGCTTGGCCGCCCCGCCCCCCCACAGGACAGCTGCGCGAGCGCCCACGAGGGGCAGTGACACCCGGGCCCCTCACCCAACCGCTCCCACCTTCCAGCCTTCACTCAGCCCGTCTGCACCGGCTCCTTAAAAGCAGGGANCTCCCTGCTGCAAGCGAGAACCAGGCTCCTTGAGCTCCTTCGTGTCAGAAGACTTTTAATGGTCACTTGGAAGTTAAACTACATCTGAAATACCAAATTCCAGTTTTATTAAACTTTCTATTGCTTCTCAGAGACCAGGGCTGGGCTGGGTGCTGTCTTGACGGAAACTTCTGGTCGCCCTCACTGACGCAGTTCCCGTGTGACGGCCACGCAGCTTCCCAGCCAAGTGCAGAGCGTGTCCCGTGGAGTCTGCCTCGTGGCCCTGCGGGGGAGGGGCACCCGCTGTCCCCCGCCGTGGGGTCTGGGGGGTCTCCCGGGAGGTGCCGCTCTGTGGACCCGGCAGGGCGAGTGGCACCGGCAGGGTGGCCAGGGTCCCCTCACGCGGAGGGTCTCCGTCTAGAGCTGCCCTGATCCAGCGGCCACCCTGCACCCGTTCCACACTTTCTGGGGAAGAAGACTCAGCACAGCGACTGCGGAGAGATCGATGGACGTGTGTCTGTCGAGCACAGACCCTGCGCCGTATGGTTCCACTGAGACCTCAGATCGGGGCCCCAGGGACCCCAGTCGACCTGAGATAAACGCCCACCTCCAGGCCAACGAGATGCCTGGCGGACGGGTGGGTGAGAGCAGGGGAGAGGTGGGAAGGGCACCCGCAGTCGGCAAAAATAACACCCAACTCGGCATTTGCAGAGCGCTTGGGTCTATTACTTCCTTTTTCAGACACTTATCAAACTCAGTAGTGAAGCAGCCTAAGTATTATTTGCATTTTTCAAATGAGGACACGTGTGGCTTGTAAGTTTGATTTATTTGTCCAAGGTCTTGGTGTTAAAAGTTGGGGCATCTAGGGCCCAACCCCAAGTCTTCTTTCGTGAGCTCCTCCACCTCCGGGCATCCAGGTTAAGGTGGGGACAGCAGATCCTGGGGCCCCACGTCTGCAGATGCTTCCGGAGCTCCCCAGCCGCTCAGATGCACGCCCCACCAAGGACACAGTCTGCCGTGGGGAGCACCCACAGACCTGTAATAGGAACCCCCATCCCGCCGTGGGGATGGGAGAAAGAAACTCACCAGATTCTTTATTTGGGCAAAAATCTCTTTCAAAAGAGATAAAGAGGAAGAGAGAAAAGCACCTCCGTCTGCATGAGGCACCTTCATGTACGTGATTTATTATATCTATTCCTGCTTCTAAGCCCGGTTATCTCTAGAGATTTCCAATTTAAGGGCGACTGAGAAGGAAGCCTTTCAAGTACTTTCAATTTCAGTGTTTCTCTCCCTTGCACTTGGGAGGAGAAGGGTGACCTGGGCTCCCCAGTGAGGTCAGAGAGAGGAGCCCCCCCAGTGAGGACAGAGAGAGGAGCCCCCCCAGTGAGGACAGAGAGAGGAGCCCCCCAGTGAGGACAGAGAGAGGAGCCCCCCCAGTGAGGAGAGAGAGAGCAGCCCCCCCAGTGAGGACAGAGAGAGGAGCCCCCCCAGTGAGGACAGAGAGAGGAGCCCCCCAGTGAGGACAGAGAGAGGAGCCCCCCCCGGGGAGAGGAGCCCCCCAGTGAGGTCAGAGAGAGGAGCCTGCGCTAGTCTCTACCCCAGCCTCGCTTGGGGAGAACGGCGCCTCTCCCTGGAACTCTGCAGGGGCCGCATCCTGTAGAGATGCAGACCCCACCCCCGTCCCAGCGTCTGGACCTTGCCCGGCACGGTCACCATCCCAACCCAGAGGGCTTGCTCTCTTAGATGCGTGCACACCTTCCTGCACAGCTGAAGGCTGGTCTCCTAGTTCCTCACCTATGGTGCCACGCGGAAAACTGGAATTCGATGATTTAATCCTCAGCTATTTGTAGAGAATAACATTCGCTCACGTAGAAAAGCCATTTCAAACCTCATGAGTTCAGAGTTGAAATATGTAGGGTTTTGAGCTAACTGTTTTTCTGAACATAAGGTCCTGACTTTGGGAAAACGGTTCAAAAACTTTCCGACATCAGATAACTATTACAAAGCAACTTTAGATGAGTTTCAGCAAGAATCAGAGAATTAGAAACATGAGTCATAATTTCCTTTAAAACCCACTTGCATTTAAAGACCAAGGGGCAGGGAGACACTGATTAACCAAATGTGTTCAAGGACTCGCTGAATCCAACGTATTCAAAGCACAGTGATGACATTTAGACAGAAAAACAGCGAGCACGCCTCCTCAGCTCCGTCCAGGCCGTGCACATGAAGGCGTGTGTAGACAGCCCCTAAACCTCCCCCCGAGCTGACCGGACGTAGGTCGGGCCAGAGTGAGCCACGAAAACGTGGCTGGTCGTACACCACTGCCTCTACACGGCTTTCTGCCTCAGCTATTAAAGTTACCTGGAGGTTCTGAGGGCGCGAGTGGAGGCGCCCACGGAGCCCACGGCTGAGAGGCAACACGCGGGCTCCTCGCCATTCCTGACAAGCCAGCGCCGTGCGCAGAGACCCAGTGCCCGTTTATGGGGCGCTTCCCTTCCGCCAAGAGCACGGATGCTCTTCCCTCAGTCGGCGCCCGCCCCGTATAAAACTGCTCGCAGCTTACGGGCAGGTTCAGGACAGCAGGATTGGGACGCACAAGTCGGTAAGTGGTGCAAACAGAGCGCAGGTTCAAGAGCAGCGAAAGCTCGAGGGCCGGGAACGGGCTGCAGGCTACGTGCAGTGAGCGAGGTGGACAGGACGGACACGCGACACCGGGGAGCCGCCACGCCCAGCTCAGCACTGTGGGGAGGGAGGCCGGCAGCCAGGCCGAGTCCGCAGCGGGGAGCACCCGAGTCCCCCGCCCTGGGCGGAGGAAGAGACCCTGAGGGACGGAC
This sequence comes from Crocuta crocuta, assembly GCF_008692635.1. Classification (NCBI taxonomy): domain Eukaryota; kingdom Metazoa; phylum Chordata; class Mammalia; order Carnivora; family Hyaenidae; genus Crocuta; species Crocuta crocuta. The sequence goes on along the minus strand of NW_027528991.1, from coordinate 1,309,149 downwards.
GGAGGACGGTCGATGCCGCCGTGTGACGCTCGGCTCCCCCTTCCGTCCACCCTCTGGTCCTGCACGGGCCCTGGAGCCCACTCAACGCCCTGGAGGGGACGATAGAAAGTCCACTTATTAATATCAAGTTTAATACATAATTTATGTCTTTTATGCAAAACTCTTTATTATTCATATAATGGTTTAATTCTGTGGGGCTGCAAAACTTAATTTTTAAACCACACTGTTCTTCTGTGTTTTCACTGGAGCTCGGCAGCTAACCTGGAAGCCCGTCCGCAGGAAATGCTGCGGAGGAAGAGAAAGTCCGGAGAGAGCGGTCCGGTCCTTTCTGCCGCTGACTTATCTCGAACAAGACACACTACTGACCTTGCTTCACTTGGAAAAATAAAACAAAGTATGTCTCCCGTATGCACTCTGTGCCCCAGATGCTGTCATTACTGGCTAGCGCGCCTTCGTGAAGGTGACGTGAAGACAGTATCTTCTATTCCCGGTGAACGCTGGCGTGAGGCTCTCTAGAGTGCGGTCGGTGAGGTTTCAGAGAGAGAGAGTTCTAGGATCTTGAAGACAGACTCCCAACGAGAGGGGCCCCCAGCCCAGGACGTGACTGTGGCCACGTAGGGCTGCATGGGCGGCGGGTCATGGGGTCTCAGCAAGCCCCCCAGCGTGCTGCCGGCGGGGCCCCGCACGTTTCTCTAGCGCCCCAGCACCTCCCCCACCCTCCAGGAGAGGGACCGGAGCTCAGCAGACGGGCTGATCGGAACTAAACAAAGCAAGTGTCTTCACGAACGTTGTGCTTCATTTCTGCTCCCCAAGGGCAGGTATCTCCTAAGAACAGCAAAGGCACAAAACGCTGAGTGGACGGCCAGCTCCTTCTAAGTACTGGCCACCGCTTAACGTTGGAGGGTCACTCCCACACCTCGCTAGGCGGGATCTNAGGCGCGGACTCCGAGCGGCGGCCGTCTGGCCCCAGACACGACACCTGGAGCTGGTGAAGACATTGCGAGGACGCTCCAGAATGCTGGTTCCTTCCCGTTGCTACTAAAGAAAGTTAGTATTTTTAGAATTCATATTAAATGAGAAATGGAAAGTCCATCAGCTTTCAGTGTTTAATGGGAACTAGAATTCTATCTTCCAATGAGGTAAAAACAAACAACTCATTAAAATGTGACTGGAAAAAGTTGTTCCCTCATAATATTTAATCCCTATGTATTTTGTTCAGAAGGTGTGTTAGGATGTAAGTTCCACAT
>NW_027528991.1:1300905-1306598 GCF_008692635.1 Crocuta crocuta | reverse complement strand
GTGCAGGAGTGGGGGGTGCAGGGGCGTGGGGCGCAGGGGCGCAGGAGGCTGGGGGCACAGCGCTCTCTGCAGGCCCGAGGACTGGCGTGGGTGAGCAGGAAACCCGCCCCACGTCGCCGGGGACAGTGGCTGGGGTCTTTGTGGGTAAGAGGTGGCCCACCCGCCACCAGCAGCGCTGTGAGGCCGAGCCCTGGTGCTGAGCCTGGGGACAGGGACGCCGTGGCCGCCTCGGTGCAGGACAGGACACCGCCCGATCACGCACGTGCAGAGATGTGCATGCTGACACGGGGGGGGGACAGAGGCACAGACCTGCTGCAGTGGGCGGCGTGGATGCCACTGAAGCGCAGACACCTGGTGACAGCCCGGCGCCAGCGGCCAAGGGGCCACTGACATGGAAACATCTGCCGCTTCGTGGGAAGCAGTTCTTTTTCTTCTTTAGTGTTTATTTTTGAGAGAGACAGAGAGTCAGAGCACAAGTGGGGGAGGGGCAGAGAGAGAGGGAGACCCAGAATCTGAAGCAGCTCCAGGCTCTGAGCTGTCAGCACAGAGCCCGACGCGGGGCTTGAACCCATGAACCGCGGGACCGTGACCTGAGCTGAGGTCGAACTCTGAACCGTGTCAGCACAGAGCCCGACGCGGGGCTTGAACCCATGAACCGCAGGACCGTGACCTGAGCTGAGGTCGAACTCTGAACCGCCTGAGCCCCAGGTGCCCTGGGGACAAATTCTTGGGACTGAAGTGTCCTGGCACCACCGCACCACGCCGCTGGCGCATCAACGTGCTCGAGTCCATAGAGACAAAGAGACCTACAGTTCACATGTTCCGGAGGGTTCCAACACTTCCTGTTTTCCCTCGGCACTTCCTACTATATTCCAAAATCCTTCTTGTCCACAAGCCTAATCACGTTTTGTCTCAAAGACCCACATTTCCCTCTGTGGTGTATTCCACGGGTACCTGTGGTGATTTGTTCCCCGCGGTGGTCTGTGTTTATACATGTGTACACCTGTCCGCTCTTGCCGAGGGCACGTTCCCCGGGACGGATTTCGGACTCACGGGAGCAGAGCCCAGGCAGTCTGTTTTCAGCGAAAGGCCATTGAACACTGAGGCACAGGAAGGTCAAGCTGCAGCGGCCACGAGAAGGAAGCCTGGCGCCGTGTACCCTGGACGTGAGCAAAGGACAAGAAAGAGGCAGGTCGCATCGGGATGAACGCCAACCACACCGGCTTGAGATGGTGGGTACCAGGTGCCATCTGGCCAGAAAAGGCAGAGGCCTCGGGGTTGGGAAGCTACTCGCAATGGTGACTCACGCAGGAAATGCGGTCCAGCCAGCTTCTTAAAGAAGGGGGAGCATCAGTACCACCAGGGACAGCTTTCCCCTTGACCAGCAAGCCGAGCGGCCTCGAGTAGCTGGTGGGCGACCTGCTCTGCATCGGAGAATTTCCTGGCTGGACGAGACAAGTGCTGCCGGGGCTTCCTGTGGCTTCCGTCCTCGCGCCCAGAGCAGACAGGGCTCTGCCCATCAGGGAGCAGGGGCGTGTTGGTCAGGAGGCGATCTGGAAACATACTATTCCTTCAAAAAGGTAGAGGGAATCAAGTAAGGAGCTGAGGGGGCCTGACTTCAAGTACTGATCTCAGTAGAACCTGAAATCTAAATTTTCCCAGCTCTGTTCCAAGGTTTTCTACATCCCTTCTCTATTTTATGTTAACGTCTTTTCATAGGTTTTTTCTGCTCTGTGAATCAATGGGTTTCTAAATTCCCAGTCAAAACACGTTTCATTTTATTTTGGAACATGAAAATTATCTTTCTTTTTTTCACGATTTCTCTGGCAATCAAAAATCATTTTCCTTCAAATTCCAAAAGCATAAGTTTTGGATCTCAGCAGACCCATTTGCCCGGACTCTCACCTCTTGTTCTAAACTCATTCCTGTAATGTTGAGCACAGTTATTTCTTGATCTTGGCACAGGTTTCCTTAGAGAATGCATAGTTGATTTACGTCTTCAGATTGTGAGAAGGTGAAGCACAATTATCTTCTCGAAAGTAGTACATTTCACCTACCGGTAAATACTGTGGGTTATAGATTCTCATCTTTGTTTTAAAGATACAATTCCATCTAATAAGCTTCAAAGCATAAAAGAGATTACTGAAGGAATATTTCTAGGAATTCATAAACCTCAATAACATACCTAGTTCACATTGTCAATCCGTTCTGCTACTTGATGTAATTCTCTGGTTTACGATTACTCACCGAGGGGCTTCACATGGATTCAGTGAAGAAGACGAACCCACGACCGAGGGAGGCACACACACCTGGTCTGGTCCCTGCACCACTTGTTGGAACTGAATTCTGAATGTTCCCTGAATGATTCTGTCGTAGACGATAATTGCGCGGCTGCAAACCCAGTGCAGACAGTGCCAATTGCCGGTGGGGTCCCACACAGCCCTCTCGCGTGCAGCGGGTCAGGGCCCGCTCCACATGTGTGACTTGTGTCGCCTTTGAAAACCTATTTGAGAAGTAGTAAAACTGTCATATTTTTTTAACAGCCTGGTGGATTAGTTGCTTGGATCACAGGACATTCTTTTTATGTGTGGATGGACAGCAGCTCCTGACTCTCACTAAAACCTACGTCCGGTCACTTACTCTTGTGTTAAATTTTAGCTGCTGATGCTGACGTCCTTACTTGCTTCTACAGGATGAGTCTGGGGACTGAAGGTGGAGGGTATGCCTTCGAAAGCCGAGGTATTTCTTATTGAGAGTGATCATACTCCTTTTTAAAATTTTTTTTTTTAACTTTTATTATTTTTTGAGAGAGAGAGACAGAGCGTGAGCAGGGGAGGGGTGGACAGAGAGGGAGACACAGAATCGGAAGCAGGCTGCAGGCTGCGAGCTGTCAGCACAGAGCCCAACGTGGGGCTCGAACTCATGAGTGGCAAAATCGTGACCTGACACCAAGTCGACTGATGCTTAACTGACTGAGCCCCCAGGTGCCCCGAGAATGATACTTTTTTTTTTCATCAGAACTGCTGGAGACACTCACTGGAAGCACCAGACGTGGCTGACTGTTGTTAAGACAGTGCTGAGTGAACAAGCTTCATTGTTTGACTCGTAAAAGTATCGGAAACTGCCCAAGTTGTGAAATATTGAGAGATAGTGAACACTTACTGCTAACATACAAGCATGTTGAAATATACCCAGGGAGTCCACCGACATCTGTAGGCGTGAGTGTGTGTGCATGCACACGTATCCGAGATGTGGAACGGGTGTGGCACTGATAAACTACACGGGCATGACCCTGGCTCTATGTGGCTTTGTCATCTTCTACTGAATTTTTGAACGAACTTTTCTTTCTGAAATATATTTTGCACTGATTAAACTGTTCATCACCTATCCCAAAGTAAACAGCGGTCAGCGTGAACCATAGATAACCATTGAGAGAATCCTACGTGAAACTTCTTTTAAGAGAGAATATTGGGGCGCCTGGGTGGCTCAGTCGGTTAAGTGTCCGACTTCAGCTCAGGTCATGATCTCGCGGTTCGTGGGTTCGAGCCCCGCATCGGGCTCTGTGCTGACAGCTCAGAGCTTGGAGCCTGTCTTTGAATTTTGTGTCTCCCTCTTTCTATGAACCTCCCCTGCTCATGATCTCTCTCTCTCTCTCAAAAATAGATAAAACATTTTAAAAAATAAAGTTCTGAGTTTTTTTAAAAAAGAGAGAATATTAGAAAAATAAAACTCTCCTTATCATGTTAGGCCCAAGTGGTGCTGATGAAGAGGGAAGTGGAAAATTAGCATCCGCGCTGGTTGGTGTCTCCTTGTCAGGCTTCATCCTCTGCTCTCAGGTGCAAATAGGGCTTATTGACCATCTGGAGACACCGGCCCAGGCTGAAGTCTGCAGCGGGCTGCTGGGCGGGTGGTGGTTTATGATCGATGCCGGCTTTCTGCCCACGCTCGCTTGGAATGCGTGGCGCGGATGGCAGAGCGTGGCTTGGGTGTTTGCAGGGAGGAGTGACCGTGCTACNCGTGGAGCCCGGGGTTCGGACGAGAGCCTGGGCTCATCCAGGCCTTTTTCGGATTTCCTGCTGGAATTGCTGTTTGCTGCGGAAGTACACGTTGGAGGGAATGTTGTTTTTCTCGGCGAAGAACAGGCTCGGCTGTGGCATGACACTTGTTTCCTTTTTCTTCCCGAGGGTAAAGATCGGGGGCAATGGGCACGGGCTCCAGGGATCAACCGAAAGAGAGCTGGAGATCGTCGCAGACTTCAGGAAAGGAAGCGCCGGAGAACGAGAGCTCCCAGGAAGTAGGCAAGGGCGCGTGAACCAAATAATAGCACAACACAGCCAACACTGGAGAAAAAGACAGGAAAAAGGCGCAAAAAAAAAAAAAAAAGGAAGGAAAGGAAAAAAGGAGGATTTCCATTGAAGTCAATAGGAGGAAAGTAAGAAAACTCGTGTTGAACTATGAAGAGAAGAACAGCGTGGGCAGGTGAGCGAGCATTTTTAAGATGCCTGTAGAAGGAACGAGAACATGTGGGACCCCTGCTGCCTGCAGCAGTGAGAAAAAGGCAGCATTGTCCTTAAAAATGGCCAAGCGCACTGGGCTTCCGTCGGCAGGGAAGAGCTCTGTGGAATCCAATTGCATAAGTCACGTGTCGCCACGGGAATGCCGGACACCCGCCATGACATGGTGACACCTGCCAAAGAGCACGTGGCACACGCGGACGGGTGGTTGGCGGGTGGCTCCGTCGGCCTCCGTGGGCGTGCTCACACGTGGCGGCTGTCTGGCTGTGTGACGAGGGAGGGCGTCCCCTGCGAGGACAAGTAGAGTGATCTGGCTCTGCTCCGCGAGGCTCACCTTCGGGTGGGATAAGGCGCCTGCATGGTCCCCGCGGTGGCAGGAGAGAGCGAGCACCCGGGAGCGAGCGCCTTTCACCCTCTGCCTTGTCACACCTGCTAAGTGGGACGTGCAATGTCACATGCAGAACCCGGAAGTGGGCGTCTCCCTCCTACGTGAGGGACACTGTGGGGGGACGGAAGGGGCCCCGGGAGCACTAAGGAGGCGGCTTCACTCCAGCCCGCCACACCTGCCCGTCCACACTCACTCCCATGGAGAACGTGGCCTGGAACACGCGCATCAGCTGGGATCACTTAGTGCTCTTGAATCCACATGAACATGGTCGTTTCAGCACAGGCAAGATCATGTAGAGCGAAGTGCTTTTATTTCTAAAACGGCTTGGGAATAAAGTGGAAGGCATGAATCTTCATTTTTTAAGTCAATTGTCCAACCTTCTAAACGTCCACAAGTTACAGGATCCTTCTCATACTGTGAGCCCATGAGAACAGGACGCTTTCCACATGGCCGAGACTAAAGTACCCGTTTCTAAGGCTGGTCGTGAGGTGGGGTACGAGCAGTGGGGCTGCTAAGGTTCAACAACAGGTGTGCTGCACACACACCCAGGAAGGAGAAGAAAAAACACGGGCTCAGAGCATGAGCTGGGTCTGTGTGTTGGGGTGTGAGGCGGGGTAGGTGGGGTATGAACTGGAATATGAGGTGGAGTATGAGATGGGGTGTGAGGTGGGGTGTGAGGGGGTGTGTGAGGGGGATGTGAGGTGGGGTGTGAGATGGGGTGTGAGGTGGGGTGTGGGTAGGGTGTGAGGTGAGTATGGGGGGTGTGAGGTGGGTGTGAGGGGGGTGTGTGA
>NW_027528991.1:1283828-1300900 GCF_008692635.1 Crocuta crocuta | reverse complement strand
GTGGGGGGGGTCTGAGATGGGGTGTGAACTGAGATACAAGGTGGGATATGAGACGGGATATGCGGTGGAAATGTCAGGTGTGGGTGTGAGACGGGGTAGTTGGCAGCGGGCGTGACTGACTCTCTCAGGGCCCGGGCGGTGTCTGAGGGCCTCTGGGCTGCTGTGCTTTAGGGGAAGTTGTCTGGCTGAGTCGGAGGAGCCCCGGTGCGGGCCTGGCACAGTGGCGTGAGCGGCGCGAGCGCCGTGGGGAGCCCACGCCGGAGTGTGTTCTCCAGAGGGGGGACGTCAGGAGCCAAGCTGGCTGCACTGCCGCTGGTCCCGAGTTACACCTGGAGACCAGGGGCACTGCCCCGTCGCCGGGAGCACAGTGAGCCGCCGCGCACAGCAGTGATCTTCACCAGGAGGGACGCTGGGGTTTGAGGGGTCCCTCCGCCAACTGCTCTCTGGGGAGGCGCTGTGGTGGGTCTGCTCCAGGGCCCTGGCCTCCCCGGGGGCGGCAGAACAGTGACGTGCTTCCTATGCAGGACACGGAAGGACACTCAGCCCGAACATCTCGACGTTCCTCTAAGGTGGATGAGGCGTGTTTTGCAGATGAGAAGATGGTAAGAATCTGTAACACGTGAAAACGTACCTCGTGCCGCAGGCAGGTGACGGACCCTTCTGGTCCCCGGGTGCAGGTGGCCTGGCCTGTGAAGGACCCACTCTGGGCCCCTCATCACAAGTCTCAGGCTTCGTGGATAATCAACTGCTCCTGCGTCGCAGTCCATGACGCAACCCGCCACCTGCCTGCGCTTCACAGCTGCGGCGAAAGAAGGGCCCGCCACCTTCCGACCATAATGGGTTTGCAGGAGCCGCATCTTACCCAAGCAGCCCGACCACAAACAGAAAACAGCCTTGTCACGTGGTCCTGGTGGATTTTCACAACCAAGTGAGGACGTGCGTGTGCAGCAGTGACGTGAGGCCTACCGCGGGCCGCAGGCATGCCAGGGCCCAACAGGCCGGCTCCAGTTTGCTTCTGGGCTCTTCCTCCCGGCTCTGGGCCCCTGCTGCTTGCCCGGCATCCGTAGATGGCAGCGTCCCCTCCACGAAGCCCGGGCGCCGATTCTTCCTGTGTTGTTCAGCCACCGCCGAGGCACAGGGCACCGAGCTGGGAGCTGGGGACGTTTCAGATGATTGCTCTGGGAAGACGCCCCTACATGAGGAAAAGACCAGACTCTGGCTGCTCTGTGGTCCCTCGGACCTCATGACACATTCTCTGTGCCTTGGTTCCAGAGCACAGAGTGTCTGCTCCCCTCACTCATCCAGGAGCTTGAGCGAGAGGAGCTCCAGGCACCACCAAGGAGCTAAGGGCCGAAACAGCATCTTGCCGTTTGGTGAATTCTCTGTTGCTTTGGCTGCAATCGGCCAAGGCCAGCGGAGACCCCGCTCCCTGTGATTCCGCAGGACGCTATTTGGGGACACAGAGTGGCACGTCCGGCAATGCAAAATTGAACAAACTGGTCTTAGCTCCCCCAGAATGTGCTTCCAGGCCCTAGGAATGACCCGTGTCGCCCTTTCGTCCTGCCCGGTGGGTGGAGGGTGAAGAAGTCTAGGCAGAACCGTTGAGAAAGTTCTTGGTGTTCATGTGCTTGGAAGCTTGTGCCTCAGTGGGCCGTGGGCAGGCCGGGCACCCATGCTTGTTAGGAAGCACGTGCCCCGCCGAGGCCCTGAGCCCCGGAACTGCCCGCTGCCCTTGATGGGACCCGGCCGGACGACTCTCTGCGCCTCCCCCGCCGAGGGGCCCTGCCCTCACCTTGCCTAATCTGATCTCCCCTCCTGGACCTTCGAGTCCAAATCTGGACCAACTCTCCACAGACACGGCCAAGCTGAGCGTGCCTAAAGTGATTTATGAGGTTTTCTGAACTTACATTCCTGTGCTCCGCTGCTTGCTGCCGGTGAGAATTTTCTGACAGATTATTAGGAAAACAGCGTTTCTGTTAGAAGCTGCTGTTTCACTTTCTGCGACACGAAGCAGTGGTTTCATCAAGGGCTCTTGTTAGATCCTTGTGGCTTTCACACCTGCTTCTGTTGTGTGTGCTCAGGGGCTTCGTAACTGCGAAGGGGGGGGTCTGCATTTGTCATTCCAGCCACATTGCAAGCGTGGATCCGAGCGGGTGATGCTGTTTACATGTGTGCTCGCCCTCACGAGGGTGTCTGTTCGCTCCCTCTGGAGGAGTCAACGATCCTTCGTCAGGACGTGGCTGAGCTCCCAGTGACCTTGCACGGGCACGAAGCACCTCCCCAGGCAGGAGGCAGAGGGCCCAGATGTGGCGCCCGGCACCCGCTCACTCTGTCCTTCCCTGGTGCTCTAGAGCCCCCCCACCCCGGCTTCCGGTTCAGACTCTAACCCTTCACACCCTCCGGGGAAGATTTCAGAAACAAAACATGCTTAGCCGCTGGGGTAGAAGCTGGCCTCCACCTCCAACTGGGCGCCCGTGCACAGAGGCCTCCCCCGTCCAGGACTGCTGTCTGCGTCCTCCCTGGACGCGGTCCTGTGGGTCCCCCGTCGGGTCCCCCAAAAACAATGTAACGGGAAGTAAAGCGGACGGGTGCAAGATTCTCAAACATTGCCTCTTCCTGTGTGAAACATTTCTTCTAAGCTCGCCCTTAGTCATTGCAAAGCACAATGAGAGGAGACCCCAGGGACGCAGCACGGAATCCTGAGCTGGTTCGTAGGCCCTGCCTGTTTCCAGGACACATTTCTGTTTTGGATGAAGCCATGCTGGACACTGATGCACGTTCTCTGCTGACCTCTTGGCAATGAATTTGGAGGAGGATATGTACCTGTATCATTTACAATCATTATGATAAGGTGATAATTTTAGCAAAATAAGGAAGTAATTTAAATTTAAAAATTTTATGCTGTTCGCTTTTCAGGAAGTTTCCTCTTGGTTTGTCACCCCTTTGACTCAGGAACTAAATGCTGGAATGGTCAGGGTGGTAGCGAGGAAGAGTGGGCNATTTAAATTTAAAAATTTTATGCTGTTCGCTTTTCAGGAAGTTTCCTCTTGGTTTGTCACCCCTTTGACTCAGGAACTAAATGCTGGAATGGTCCGGGTGAGCGAGGAAGAGTGGGTGTTTGGTCCTACGTGAAGAGCGGGGCGCGACAGAGATCGGGCCATGGAGCGTGGATCAGCGAGTCTGCACCTGCAGCAGAAACCCAGCCTGTTCCATCGGCCGCATAAGCGTCAAGTTGTCAATAAGTGAAGTTCAAAGTCTACTATTAAAAATGTGATCAGGGGCGCCTGGGTGGCTCAGTCAGTTAAGCATCTGACTTCAGCTCAGGTCACGATCTCACAGTTCGTGGGTTCGAGCCCCGCATCGTGCTCTGTGCTGACAGCTAGCCCAGAGCCTGAAACCTGCTTCGGATTCTGTGTCTCCTTCTCTCTGACCCTCCCCTGCTCATGCTGTCTCTCTCTCTCAGAAATAAATAAAAACATTAAGAAAAATAAAATAAAAATGTGATCAGTTAACACATAGAACCCAGAAGGTGCCAGAATAGTTGAGCATGTTAACAAAAGTAAAGTATTTTGATTGTGGTCATTAAAATACTGGCTTGTAAAAATTGGAGTACACATTCTGTATATTCTGTAGTTTTAAATCTTTCAGTATCTAGAATATTAACACATTCCCAGCTATAAATTCTGCACTGCGCTGGGGTCATATCCAGGCTTTGATATATATTTCTGTTCTGAGAAGGGAGTCATGGTGGTCAATATACGGCTGTCAGAAGAACTCTAAACACAGTATTTATGATGAACACAGGTCAGCAAGACAAGGCTGCCACGTTATTTTGGGACCAGAAAGTGACTATAGCAGCGATTATGAAGTGATATTACTATGCGTCTTGTACTTTGTGTTTTCTTTCTCGACATTTATTAGGACAGCAGACATGTGCTTGACATCGTTATTTTGAATGTCCAGATTTATTGTTTTGTGACATAAATAAGTATAAATTCTATTTCAAGAAAATGTAATGCAGTTGGTTCAAAGTCAGGAAGTAACTAAGGGTCCCCAGAGAACAGATGAAACGGTGTGATGATACAGAGTCTGGGATATAGGTCAGAGCTGATGGGACAGGTGAGCGTGGACGCAGATGGTCACTGAGACGGCTGGCCTGGGGGCTGCAGTCCCGGGAGACATGTAGGTGAAGGGGGAGGGAGAGGGGGTGTGGGTCCCAGAATCCCTAGGTTGCAACCCTCACCCAACGGTGATGGTGGGGATGATGTGGTTGGGGGTGGGGTCAGTGCCCTGATCCATGGGGCCCCAGAGAACTCCCTCGCCCTTCTCCCATGTGATGACACGGTGAGAAGATGGCGTCGTGAACCAGAAAAGTGCCCAGACCAGACACCGACTCTGCTGGCCCTTTGGTCCCCGACTTCCAGCCTCACGAGTGGGAGGGATGGCGTCTGTGTTTATCCACTGCCCGGCTGGTGGTGTTCCGCTCCAGCAGCCCAGCCAGCGGGGACTGGAGGTACAGGGAGGGGCTGGGCGGGCGAGAGGCAGACTCTGTACCACACATTTTCTGCAGGATTGGGAACAGGGTGGGCTGCCCTGCTGAACCGTGGCTGTGCGAGAGCCGTGACACGCGGCTGTGCTCCCGTCTGTAAACACCATCATCTTCTAGCATCCTTGAGAACACAGCAAGGGCCCGAGTCTGGTCCATCGCACGTGCTCAAGACACAGGAGTCATTGTTCTGGAAAGACTCAGTGGCAGACACGGTGACCGAGGAGAAGGGCGCTCTGGGTGGTGCTGGGGAAGCCACACCAGACGCCCTGTTTTTCAGCCTCTGTCGGCAGGCGCGTCCCTCAGCCGCCTGCCCGTGGGAGGCTGACCCATCACATAGCAAGTGTCCCCCCTGACACCGCCCTGGGGGTCCCTGAGCCTGGGCTCCTTGTGCCCCCAGAGCAGCCTAGCCCTGAGGCTGGCATCTGGTCACTGCCCTGCATGCACGAGTCACACTTCGCATTTGGTCTGACAGCAGCACCCTGAGTGTGTGATGCAAGTTCACGGTGCCCCCAGCTTCCCCAAAAGCTGAAATGGATGATCTACTCCCTCCCTTCTCCCACCAAGAAGAACAGCACGCAGCGTGACTTCTTTTCTACTCAATGTCAAGGGAAGCTTCCTGCTTTCTCTCCCACCCTCACTGGAGGATGGAGTTCCTGGGAGCATGGAGGGGGCGGAGCTTGAGAAAGGGGGCTGAGAGGGAGAGAGGGCGGGGCTGACAGCCCAACACTCACTGGGGAAAACTTGACCTTGGGTCTTGCCAGAGTACGAGATCTCTGGGGGTGGAGGGGCGCAGTGGTGCAGGGGGGAGCCCAAAATTCGTAATCTAAACCTAAGATTACTAGAGCTAATCACTCCTCCCGTGATTAGGCCACATCCCTGCGTCTGACGCAAGAGCACGTTGTCCTGAGCGTTGGGAAGTGCGAACATCTACTGGCTTACTAAGCGGGGTGATTGGAGTCCAAATCCGCCTTCCTCCCTCTGGGATAATAGACTTACAAGGTGTGGGACAATTTCCAGGTATCCACGGGCCCTTGTGTGCTCTGATGGCCCCTGCTTTCGTGATGACCCGAGCTGGGTATTTGCAGGCCACGTGCACAGAAAATCCTTCTGGCTGAGACGTCTGGAGACAGGGCTGAGGTCCAGTTTCTATTTCTCCACAGCAATGGGCGAGCTCAGATTCAATCATCGGAGGCGAGATTTTCGATGAAGCTGTTGCATTTGGAAAGCACACACGCAAAGGTCTCGGAAACGAAGCTGGGGACTTGAGCGTCGTCTGCCTTCCCGACCGAGGGAGCTGGGCCGTGGCCACACGTGGCACCGCATCTCCTGGCGAAGAGCTTCAGGTGGTGGGCGCTCTGGCTGCATCTGGAAATTCTGCTGCTAGGCTTTCCTCCTCCTCGGAATATTTATTGAAGATAATTTTCTGTGTTCTCCAAATGCAGCCTGGGCCCCCGCGGTGGGCCCCACGGCAGCCGGGGGTGCTGGCCCTTCCAGAAAGGGCAGCGGCACGTCCGTCCTGGGCTGGGGCCGCAGCGCGGCGCCCCCCACGCGCCAGCTGGTGTGGTCTCCAAACCGTTCATTTGGGCTCCAGTTTTGCTTTTGTCTTAATTTGCATGGTTTTGACTGCAGTCCTCTGGTAATTCTGAACCTTGAACAAAATCAGTGGATTTCATCTGACATTATTGCATATAGGTTCATGGGGTTTTGTGGTTTCTTCATCAAACATGTAGTTAAACGTTACAAAATGAAACCATAAAAACCTTGTCTAGGAAAAATTCATGTCTCTCCGGAGGCGCCAAATGTGCTCTAAGGCTAAACTGTCGGGGAGGCTGGAGAAGGCGGGTCTGACGTTGAGTAGATGTGCTCAGATGAGACACTGAATCCAGCCATGAGATTGTTTTTAATAATTTTAAATTTTGAAGAAAAATAAACTTTGAAAACAGGGCTAGCACAAAACTGCAGTGTCCTCTGAATATTCCAGACGCCCCTGAGGTCAGGTCTGAATACAAGCTTTGACCCAGGTTCGTGGGATCCTTTGACACGCAGGAAATAAATCAGCATCGCCCTCGAGGTGCTGAAGCCCGAGACACCGGCCCGTCCCCTCCCCTGCTTGGCTGCCGCCCGCGTCCTTCCCTCTCAGACGCCGCGCTCTCACAACGGCAACTTTGTGCTCCTCATCCTTACCGGAGTCTGCAGCCCTGGGAGCTGTGTCTGACCCGCGTCCTCGGCAGCCAACATGCGGCAGGAAGGGAAGCTTCTGGATGACCATGCATCCCAGCAGCGGGAGAGCCCAGCGCGGGGACCGTGGCTGCCAGCTCACTCCTGTCCCTGCAATTTGCGTTTCTCAGCTCATTTCATTAAAAAGCACACCTTTCACTTTAATTAGTGGAAAGTACACCTTGCACTTCAAAGGCCACCTGGAGCATTGCAGTGACTCCGCTGTTCTCTGAAGGGAAGCGGGTGGTTCGTCCCTGGAGGTGTATTCCAGGCGGCTGAACGACACCTGCCTCCAGACGCGTCGTCCGCCACTGAGCCGTCCCGGCCACAGAGGCCCCAGTGCCGCGTGGCTGCCCCTCGTGGCCGCTTGCTGACAAAGGCACAGTGAGGACATTTGTGACTGGAAAATGATAAACCCTTGGGACCAAACACCCAAGAAACACCCAAGAAACAACTGCAAAGTGATCAAATCTCAGAATGAAATGCAACCTCGAAACCCATCAGCCCCAATGCTTTTCCCACGTCTTTCCCTAACATCCCTTCCCCAAAGTACGTTTTGTGAGGAAGGCGGGCTGCAAGGTGTGTGTCGCCGGCGGCTCTGCTGGGGGGGGAGCACGTGGAAACTGGGGGCACGGAGTCCGCTGTAAACCCCAGGACCATAGGTTTGCAGTGTGAGGTTTCCATTTTCAATTCTGTTGCTGTAAAGGTGTTGCCAATGCTCCTAAGTAATAAGGGGCGAAGCAGAATGCTTGAGTGGCAGATAGATTTTGGTAGAATAAGAGCAGAGCCAGGATTCTCTTGACGAAAGAGACCTTGTATCTGGCCCCAATCTGGGACCTGAAACTTCAGAAAACCTCTTTCCTGCAGAGGAAATCCTAATAATGAGTCTGAAAGTCAAAACAACTGAGATTTATTAGCTTCTAGTTTTAAGTAACTGGGGCTGTTCTTGCATCTGCAGCGCTTCTCACGGTGACGTGTGACCCGCTGGAGGGGAGTGGACTGTGGGCGTTCCCGTGTTCTGGGTGACCGGTGAGGTCGCCATTGTTCCCACCCCGCGTCTCCTCACCCCAACAGTCACAGGTCTGAATGGGCCACGTGTGAGGGGCCCCCAGGTGCCCTAGTGAACACCTGGCCCGGTGCTGACAGACGTGTCCAGGACACAGACCTTTACAAGCACTGACCCGTTTCCTTCAAGACCCCAAACACTCGTTGTTCATGCTGACGGCAGGGACCTGTCACGCCTGCAGAGGGGAGGGGAGAGGGGCCGTCACAACAGACACAGCGCACTCCTCTCTGTCACTAAGGGTTTCAGTAGGGGTGAGGGGTGTCCGTCCTTGGGGGAAATGCCGACGACACATCACCTGGATGCCTGTGGGTGCAGATCTGCGCTTCCCTCTGGATTATTCAGATCCACACTTTCCTCCCAGGCTGCAGATCTGTGCTTTCTGAGCCCAGGTCCTCTGAGCCAGACTAGGCTGTGGGTTTTCAGGGCTGTTCTGGCTTCTCACCCAAGCAGAAGGCCTGCGGAACGTTTTAAGGCTTATGGAATAAAATCCATGCTTGTAATCATGTAAATTTTCAAACAGATGAACCGCTTCTCAAAATCCAGATTGAGGGAGTCTGTTCTGATTTTCAAAGTTCTTCCTTCATAACAGCACTTGAGAATTTTTGGACTAAAACGTACGAAGNCCCCCAGACAGACCTCTCCCACCCATGGGGGCCAAGCCCTCCTCCCGGCGCCGGAGCCCCGGAAACCCCCGAGCTCGCGGAGCTGACATCACGGAGGAAACATGAGCCAGACTCACCAGTGAGCCAACATCGGGAATGTCGGTGCCGTGACGGGAAATAAGGGGACAGAGGGACCGAGGACAACGGGCCTGGGGGCGGATGTGTCAGGGGGCAGGGGGCGGATGTCGAGGGTCGGGAAGGGCCTCTGTGAGGGGTGACTTTCGGGCAGACCCCCGTGTGCAGACTGGTAGCTGTGCCAGGCAGAGGGACAGCAGGTGCCCAGGCCCCGCGGTGGGACAGCAGCCATGGGGGGTGGGGGGCATGGGTGCAGGAGGGCAAGGCCCCCCCCCCCGTGACCCGCTGAATTCAAGCTCCTGCAGCTGGAGCTCGGAGTCACCGCACGTGAAGGAAGCCGCTGGGAGGCCGTGTGGGGACGCGCTCATCGGCGGAGGAGCAGGGATGCGTTCTCTCCGCCCGCGTGGCCATGTGGTGCTGGCTGCGTGGGGCCCGGGGCGGGGGAGGCCGGAGGGCTCTGCTGCCGAGCTCCCTGTGGCCCTGGGGCTGCGGAAACCTCATGGAGGACCCTCAGGCCTTTGCCGCCAGGGGCTGGGTGATGGTGACCAGGAGCGAACACTGAGGTGGCCCCGTCCCGAGAGCTGTCAGCACACTGACTGTGTGCTCAGGACAGCCCGGGAACCACCGTCATCCCCACTCAGCCTCGGGGCACGGACACGGGGGAGGCTCCCCTGTGACCCCGTCCATGCAGCCTGCGTGGGGGGGGTGCAGCGTAAGGTCCACGCCCCAAACTGCACCCGGTACCTCCAGAGCAATCCTGGAGGCCTGGGGGAGGCGTGGTCGGAGGGGGTCAGCGCTTACTGGGAACACGCTGTCCGCATGCAGATCGCCAGGGGCGGCTGGCGGCCGGTCGGGGAGCTGGGGCGGAGTCAGGGCCGCGTCGCTGCGGGGCAGCCCCTGGCTGGTGCACACGCCGCGCGGTGTCGGTCTGCCTGAGGAAAGCAGGGTCTGAGCCTGTGGATACAGGAGCGTCTGTTACAGAAATACACGGCCGAGCAGCCGGGGAGAGAGCGCGTCCCAATGCTGACAGTGGTCTGGTCTCTCTGGGCGGCGGGAATAGAAGGTGCTGAGATTTTTCCTGTACACTCGCCTGCGTTTTCTTAATTCTTTACAATAAATAGAAATCGTATTCGTAGAGAACAAAAAGGCAGGAGGCATATTTCCGAACAGATGCAGGCTGCGTTCTGACAGCCGTCGGCACAGCCGGGCTCCCCCCACTCCTCAGAACGCGCCCTGTGGGGCGTCCAGGGCCGAGGGGCTCCGGCTCCGCGCAGGGGGCCCTTCCCCCGCTGAACTCAGGAATAATTTATTCTTTTTAAAAATTTTTTAATGTTTTTTTATTTTTGAGAGACACAGAGAGATAGAGCAGGGGAGGGGCAGAGAGAGGACACAGGCTCCGCGCTGTCAGCTCTGTGAGCCCCGCTCCGGGGCTGAAACCCAGGAACCGAGATCGTGACCCGGAGCGACGTGGGACACTAACCATCCGAGCCACCCAGGCATCCTGGGAATAATTTCTTGTTTCATAAAAGTACAAGAAATGCCGTGGCAAAGTGTCACCTGCCTTTACCCGGCTGATGGAGATTCCCTCAAATCTTTGCATTTTGTGGGGCCAAACTTCTTAGGTTCTTGTGCAAAAGTTTGGGCTCAGGATGACACCTCCCAGGAAGCGCTGCTGAAATGGAGACTTCAGCGGCTTCGTGTGATTCTTTAGTTTATTAAAGTAAAAAGTTACAGAAAAATACAGACTTTCTCCTGGGGTGTTTCTCTTTGCTCTGTTGTGATTTGCGGGGCCTCCGAGGGGTCAGGGACGGGACGCGTGGGAAGGGCGCGGCTGCTTGCCGAAATCGTCCCCCAAGGCAAGGGGGAGGGCCTCGCTGCGGGGGGCCGAGTCTCCGGAAAGGGCTCCTGCCCTGAGCCTGTGCCTGTGACCCTACGTTAGGGTGGCCCTCGTCTGACAAGGCCGTGGTCCTTATGAGCGTGAAGTCTGGACGCGGATGCGCGCAGGGAGAACCTGCCTGTGGACGGAGCAGAGTTGGCGGGAAGAGTCACAAGCCCAGGAACAGAACCGATCGCCGGAGCCTCCGGGAGCTGGAGAGGCAGTGGGGGGACACACCGCGCTCAAGACACCGCGGTCTCGGGCTCCCGGCCCCCAGGTCCGTGGGAGAACAGATCATTTTAGCCCACGTGGCTCATGGCCCCATCCCGGGGAGAGAGCTTGCGTGTCCTGATTCGCGCTGATGGTAATGGTGACCCCAGCCTCGCGTCTTCCTGGAGGGACACGCTCCCAAATGTCTGTTTCACAAACAGCTGTTTCACAAACAACAACAAACAGCTGTTATCCAGCTGTTTTCGACTACTCCTTCTAGACCCCAGACCTCTGCAGCCTGCCCTCGGGGCTCGGGTGCGGGGGGGGGGAGCGTGGCCGGGCGTGACACAGAGCGTCCGCAGAGCCCACCACGCCACCACCGGCTCACGTGTGCGTGGTACCTTCTTGGTGCCGTGTCTGTGACTTTGTTTACAGGGTTCGGGGCCGTCGGCCGGAGGCGTGGGCAGGGAGCCCCTCCAGCCTCCTCGACCCTGAGAGTAACGGCGGGTTGCTGCCCCCCGTGGTNGCCCTCGGGCATTCCGGGAGGGCCAGCAGAGGTGACTCCAGCCCAGGCTCCCGCGAGCCGCCAGGGAGACGGTGCCGCTCCTCTGCACCCCCGCCCCCACCGTCTTTTTGCAAGGGCCACAAAGTCTCCGTGCCCCACACAGACCTGAACTCAGAAAGAGATTCCCTCTCTGGGCTGGAGCGTCGACGACCTTCCGCCTGTCGGGTGGGGAACCGTCAGCCCTGACCCCACGTGTGTGAGAGGGAGGAGTGGGCCCTGAGGTCGGGTGACCGGGTTCGGAGCCTGGCCGTGTGCGCACAGGAAAGCCGTGCGGCTGCAGCACCCGAGGCGGCACTTCCCGCAGCGACAGTGACATCGATATGATTGTGCTCAGAGTTCATCCGCTGCATCGCCTGCGGGAATCACCTAAGCACTCTGAACCATGGTGTCGTCGTCGGGAAAGTAGAAACTCGCTGTTGTTGGAGGGCTGTGCACCACCCCCCCATCATATGCTGGAGACTGCACCCCAGAACCGCAGATGTGAACTTGTTGGAGGTGGGGTCTTCACAGAGGGGACCAAGTGAAGCTGAGGTCACCGGGTGGGCTCTGATCCAATACGGCTGAGTCTTTATAGGAAGGGGGTGTTTGGACCAGACACAGACAGGCCAGAGGAAGATGACTGGAGACTCACCCGGAGTGACACGCCCACAGCGGGGGACGCTCGCGGGCAGGGTGGGCCTCGCCGGGAGCCCTCAGGACGTGCACACCCCACACCTGCGTGTGCGGCTTTGAGCCTCCAGAGCCGCAAGAGAGCATTTCTGTTGCTGGCCTGCGGTGTCTTCCGTGGCAGCTCAGGGAAGCCCCCGGCCGCCACCTCCCTGCCGTGGGCACATGTGGGTGGGGCTGTGTGGCCCTCGGTGGGCAACCGTCTCCCCACAGCCCTGAAACAACGAGCACTGAGTGGCGAGGAGGTTGGGGTATATGGACGGCACGTTCAAACCTCAGAAAATGAAGACGACACACAGACGGCAGACAGACGCGTGGGAAGGTGCCCAGCGTCACTCATCGTCAGGGAAACACAGATCGAAACCACGATGAGATGCCACCTCACACCGGTCAGAGTGGCTACAACGAACAGCTCAGGAAACAGCGGGTGCTGGTGAGGACGCGGAGAAGGGGGGCCTCCTGCACGGCTGGTGGGAACGCAAACTGGGGCAGCCCCTCTGGAACACAGTGTGGAGGCCCCCCAAAAACTCAAAAACAGAACTCCCCTATGACCCCGCAAGAGCACCGCTGGGAGTTTACCCGAGGGACACAGGGGTGCTGATTCGAAGGGGCTCACGCACCCCGATGTTTCCAGCAGCGCGGAGGACAAGGGCGCACCCGCGCGCAGTACTCGCCGGCGCGGAATGAACTCCGCCCCTGCGGCACCGTGGGCGCGGCTGCAGGGGGTCGTGCTGAGCGCGAGGAGCCGGTGAGAGAAAGACAAGTATCCTGATTCCACTCATGATAATACTTTTAACTGCAAACTTTCACTGTAGAGAAAAGTTTAGTCTTTATAACTGGTAAAAATAATTGTTGCTTTAGATTAGCACCAACAAGAAATTACAGTCTTTAAAAATTCTCCAGGGATGTGAGCTTGTAAGAAGGCCGTGGCCGCAGGCGTGTAGCCGGACGGGCATTTTTCCGCGTCGGTGGGCAAAGACGGGGGCCGTGCGAGCCTCGAAGAAAGGCGAGTGAGCAACGCGTGGAAACCCGCTTCCCGCCCGCATTTCTGGCGGAAGCTGAAAGTAAGGAAGGCACGGGGCCCCGCGGCTCAGGAGGCGTCCCTGGGACTCGGGCTCCCCTCTGGCCCCGCCGGCTCCCGCCCTCTGACCCCGGCCAGTCTCAGCCAGGGCGCTCTGAGGTGGGAGGGTCCTGTAGGGCCTCACCCCACAATGCGGCGCCAGGCTGCGCCCCCTCAGGAACGCGGCCCCGCGCACATTTCGAGAACCCTCCTCCGTGTGTGATGGGCCGTCAAAGGTCGTCTGGGCTGAAAGGTGCCCCTGCGTCCTGCCTCCCCCCGTCACCAGGGCCCCAGGCAGTGAAGGGGCCCCGGTTCACACGTTCATGGTGGTGGACCCGGGTCGACGGAGGCCGGGAACCTCGGGCCTCGGGAGCGGGAGTCAACATGGCATCGCGCCCTGTACTAGCCAGCTGCTGCGACCCTGGCCGGTGAGCCTGTCGAGAGTGCGGACACCACAGTCCCCTGGAGTGAGCCTGCATGTCCCTGGTCGCTGTGTGAGCCCCAAGGTCGGCGCGGGCCCAGCCCGCGGCCCCCGCCCTGCCTCCCGCCTGCTGCCCCAGAAATCAACTTCCTCAGCAAGACCGACGGAGGGAAGAACGGGTCTAAAAGACCACGGTGTTTCCCTGGGACCAGCTCTGCCTCTGATTTCCAGGGCCTTCCCCTGACTCCACCCTCGAGAGGGCGAGCAGCGGAGCAGCGGGGAGCAGCCCCGCGAGGCTGCGGCGCACGACCTCGTCCAGACAGCTCCGCGCCCTCGGGCTCAACGGCACTGGGAGAAGCAAGGGTTACTTTCAAGGTGCACAGCGACTCAGGGGACGGGACCCTCGCCCTCTGCTCCCCCCCATCTGCCCGGATGACCCCGGTCAGCAGGTGATTTCAAAGTCTGAAGTCCCTTTTCCCTTCTCTCTGCTGTTTATCATTGTCACCCCTGGTACTATATTAAGGCTGTTTCCGGAAAGGCGGGTCATTGCCTATATTCCCGCAATCAGAGTTGTGCAGAAATGATTTTCATCCTAGGAAGGACCTGACGTTTCCTGGGACTGTGTGTTCCCCTCTCGTGAAGTCCGGGGTTCCCTCTCAGTCTCCCTCCCGAGGCCACCGGGTTGGCTCCTCTAAGGACACAGCAGGTCAGCCTCGCCTGTGACAAAAACAAAGCAAGTGTGCCGTTCGAGAGCAAGTCCGTCCGGGACGCCGGTGACTGTGCTGTGTGGGCCCTGACCGCCAGGCTACCCTTCCAACCACCCTGAGCCTTTGGAATCGGCAGCGACAACCTTGACTCAGCTCCTGGGAGGCAGATAGAGTAGCCCTGCCCCGTCCGAGGGAGGCGGGTCTGCACACACGAGGCGCTTTCCATGGCTGAGGCCTTGAACGCCGAGTTTCCCTGCGAGGAGGGTATTCCCAGTGCCTTCCTGCGGCGAATGAGGTTCAGACGCCTACCCTCCCACGCCCCCACGATGCCCGGCGCCAGGTGAGGATGGCAGCGCACCCCGCTTGCATCCACGTGCCCACGGAGGGGTGGACGTGCCGGGGTGGGGGGGCGCACAGGTGTGGCTCNGAGGGATGGTCGCCGCAGCGGGTCTGGGGAGGGGTCCCCAGCCCCCAGACGCAGCGGAGCGGGTCCTGGGTGCACACGGCGCAGCAGCATTCCTGTTGCCTGATTAAAGGAAATTTCTTTTGTGGATTAAACCGCACTCCATAAACCCCAAATTGTCCTGGCCAGCCACACATGCAGCCACCCCCAGAATGCTGGGGGCCACGGGGCCAGGGCCCAGACCACCCGGCTCCATCAGCTTCTGCGCCGCTGTGGGGAGCGCCGTTCCTGCGTGTGGGGTGGAAGCGATTCGGCGAATCATGGGAACAGTTACAAGAAAAGCTCATTTCTTTGCTGTTTTCCATAATTGCCCTTTCTCAACCCGATATGATTGAAATGGAAAAAGCAAACACATCCATTTGGGTTGGCGTGTTCTCCTCCCCCTTAGTATGTCTCCTTTTGTTTGTAGTCATAAACGCGTTGTGGCTTGTGACCGTCCTTAGGCCCTGCGCACCTGGGGTCCTGGCGGGGGGGGGGGGGCAGTGAGCGCGCCTGCGGATTCCCACCTCTTCTCCCCCCCCCCCCCCGGGGAGCTGGGTGCACACCTGCCTCCGGAGGACAGCGCTGTCCCAGGTCGGGCGTCCACGCTCAGCGGAGAAGCACCCGCAGGAGACTCCATGCGGCCCCTCCTCCCTCACCAAGCAGGACCCTGACCCCAGTGCGGCGTGGGGGGCCTTGGGGAGGTCAGGAGGGCTGGCTCCTAACCGGGAGAAACAGGGAAACGAAGGGCTCTGGGCTGAGAGCACCCTTCCCACCCCAGTACCGGCTGGAGCAAGGCTCACCTTTCCCAGGAGCAGCGTTAAGTAGCCACAGGATACCCCTGCTGGTTGCATTTCCGCAGTTAACACAGAAGAGTCATGCTGGGCCCGGAGCCGGGCTCCTGGAGGCCACGGCCACGCTGAGACAGGCCACGTGCGCCGGGATCTGCCCGGGGGTCTGGCGGCCTGGTGGGGAGCAGGCAGGGAGGAGGGTCCGTGGACGCCCGGGGGGAAGGCGGCTGTGGAGATGACGGGGGCGTCCCCCACTGAGCCCCAGGGGCAGGGAAGGTGCTGCGTGCAGCAAGGGCGTGCGAGGCGGTCCTCACCCACAGGGAGGGATGAAGTGGGAGAGGATGGGACCGTGTTCTCATGCTGGGTGGGGACGGGGATGAGCCATGTTCCAGAAACAGTCCGCGGGATTCGGCCGGAAACGTGTGCTGCTCTGCACAGACCTGAGCCCCATGTGACCAACGTGCATCCACATACAGACGTGCAAGGGGCCTGTCCCTGAGACTCCTTCGTTCTGCACTCTCTCTCTGTGTCTCTCTGTGTCTCTGGGCTTTTCTGTCTCTGTCTCTCTGTCCATCTAGCTCTGTCTCTCTCTGTCTCTGTCTCTCTGTCTGTCTATCTGTCCCTCTCTCTGTGTCTCNACGTGTGCTGCTCTGCACAGACCTGAGCCCCATGTGACCAACGTGCATCCACATACAGACGTGCAAGGGGCCTGTCCCTGAGACTCCTTCGTTCTGCACTCTCTCTCTGTGTCTCTCTGTGTCTCTCTGTGTCTCTGGGCTTTTCTGTCTCTGTCTCTCTGTCCATCTAGCTCTGTCTCTCTCTGTCTCTGTCTCTCTGTCTCTCTATCTGTCCCTCTCTCTGTGTCTCACCATGTCTCTCTGTTTTTCTGTATCTCTCCATCCATCTCTGTTTTTCTCTTTGTCTTTGTCTCTCTGTCTCTCTCTCTCTATTTCTGTCTCTCTCTGTCCATCTCTCTCTGTCCCTTTGTCTCTGTCTGCATGTCCTTCTGACTCTATCTCTCTATCTCCCTGCCTCTCTCTCTGTTTCTGTCTTTGTCTCTCTCTGTCTCTGTCTCTCCCTCTATGTCTCTCTATCTTTTTCTTTCTGTGTCTCTCTGCCTCTCTCTGTGTGTCTCTGTGTCTCTGTGTCTCTCCCTCTGTGTCTCCCCGTCTCTGTGTCTCTCCGTGTGTGCAGCAGAGCGGCCACCGCAGTCTTCCAGGACGGCCGTCAGGAGCGGTGGTGCCGTGAGCCGTGGGCGGGGCAGGGGTGGCAGCGGCCACACGTCCGTGAGGACCGGCGGCACGAGCTGGAGTTATTTCTAGCTCAGCTCCGTCTGCTCCGAAGGCTGTCATTATGAATGACACTTGTAATTTATGGTCACCTGTGGTCACCGCCAAGTCTGCTGCTGGTGCGGGGGGGACGCACGTGTCCGTCGGCGCCCAGGAGGTACAGCTCCCACCCAGCCCGTGTCGCTGTGGTCACGGCCGCGGGACGGTCCTCGGAGGGCCGACCACATGTGGGGGCCGCGATGCGAGAGGCTGGCGGCCTGTCCCTCTCCCCCCCGCCGCGGCGGCCTGGACGGCTCGCCTCTCGGCACGCTCTGCGGGTCCTCAGCACCTTGTTTGGAGATTTTGCCTGAAGGGCCAGGAGCCACTTTTGAGCCCTGACCCGTGTCCGGCCCCCGACGTCCCTTTATGAGCACAGCTTCGGGGACAGCGCGATGACTGCGGCAGCTGGAGGACAGGCAGAAAACTCGGGGGGGGGG
>NW_027528991.1:1281635-1283728 GCF_008692635.1 Crocuta crocuta | reverse complement strand
ACTCGGGCCAGGGCGGGGCGGGGGCGGGTCCCCCAGGCCCTGCAGTGCCGCCAGCCGAACTCAGGACACTGAGGACGCGCTGGCGTGGCTCTGGGAGCCGCCAAAACCACAGCGAAAATTTGACGATTATCCCGAAAAGCTACATGCATGTGACAAAAACATGAAGAGCTAGCACATGGTCTCTGCTCCCCGAAGGCCCCCGGGAGACGCAGGGCCTGGGTGCTGGCGGAATCGGGGAGCGGAAGGCAGGAAGGGGCAGCCGCACCCCAGCTCCAGCCGGACGGGGGGGTCTGTCCTGCTCCCCCACGGTGCTCACGGACCCCCAGCGGTGCTGCGTCTGCATGTGGGTCTCAGGGCCCCTCTCTCTGCCCTCCCCCACTTGCGCTCTCTCTCCCTCCCTCTCCCTCTCTCTCTCCCTCTCTCTCAAAATAAATTACGCCGGTGGCCTCCCGACCTGAGCGACCTGCTGGGGTCCCGTGCACGTCTTCACTGTGGAAGCCCGGACTCCTCTCTCGTGTCGGAGGGGTTTAGGTGCTCAAGGAAGATTGTGAACTGGCTGCATCGATTCTTCACATGTTTCTCGGGTTGCACAAGGCAGACTTCATGGTGATTATTTCACAGGTGTAAAGAGGCAGGTAAGTGTCAGCAGGAGACCAGACCAGCGGCCAGCACTCACTCCAGATCCGTCATCAGGGCGTATTTTGAAGAGAGAAAGCTACATTTTCTGACTTAAAATCAATGCGAAACAACGGGAAACACTTGTTTAGACTCTATCTTCCCACTACTGGGGAGACAATTCCCTAATGATCAGGTTCATGTGTGTCCTTGAGGCCTGAGGGGGTCTGTTAAGAAAGGCTCCCTCCCCTGGGCAGGGGTGCGCGGGGCAGGGGGTGACCCTACGGAAGCGTCATCCCTCATGTGGAAGAAAGTCGCTCTACCAGTTCCTGAACAAGTCTAGGCGTTTGCTCCAAAGAATCCGTCTGCTGAGCGTTACTGGCCAGCGTACAGACAGCGGTGTTCGAAGAATTTCTTTTTAGCAGCGGAGGCTCTCAGAACATTTTGTTCAATCAAGTCAGAAAATACAACACCGAATTTCTTTATGTACATTTGAAATTAAAAAATGAGGGGCTCCTGGGTGGCTCAGTCCGTTAGGCAGCCACTCGATTTCAGCTCAGGTCGTGATCTCACCGTTTGTGGGTTCGAGCCCCGAGTCGGCTCCGTGCTGACCTCGAGGAGGCTGTTTGGGATTCTCTCTATCTCCCTCTCTCTTTGTCCCTCCTCTGCTCACTCTCTGCCTCTCTCAAAATAAAGAAATAAAATTTAAAATAAAGTAAAGTAAAACAAAGTGAATATGCGCACAGAGAAGTACCCGTTGCCTCCGTGTCTGGGGCTGGAAGAGGGAGAGCAGGACGGCGTGGGTGTGGAACATGGACTCACGGAGTCACTTTCCGATCCCCCAGGCCAGGCGTCCCGGGGCGGAGGGCGCGAGGACCCACAGCTCGGGGTCCCAAACAACCGGATCCCTCTCTCACGTTCGGGAGCGCTCCTTCCATCGCAGCAGCTGGGAAGGCTCCCTCTGCCCCTGGGGTCTGCTCTGCCCAGTGCCCGGACCCTAACCTCCTGCCCCGGGACTGACCCGGGTCAATGACCCCACCTTACCTTGACCGCGTCTGCAAACACTGTTTCCAGATAAGACCTCATTCACAGTCCCTGGGGGCTAGCGCTTGGCCTTCTGGGGACGCGCCCAGGCTCTGGCCAGGCCAGCCCCTCTGGACGCTTCCGCCCCCTTCCCCCCCCCAGAGCCTCAGATCCCAAGGGCAAGGCGAGGTGCAGCCTGGGGGCCTCCCCGCGAGGGCTGGTCCCTCTGTGCACAGAGCGACAAGAGCCAGAGCTCTTGGTGGCCCAGCGTGTGTGGACCCCAGGCCTGCGCGTCCCCTCCTGCCCATCGCAACCCCAACCCCCTCCCCAGCCACGCAGACCAGGACGGGATTGGCTCCAACAAGCGGTTTCGCAGAGATTGCCCGAGCCCCGTCCCCCGACCCCCGTCTCCTTCCAGAGTCTCTGTCTCTGTCCAGCACCCCTGGGGCAGGCTC
>NW_027528991.1:1277672-1281626 GCF_008692635.1 Crocuta crocuta | reverse complement strand
TGCCGTCGGACGCGGGGCTCGCGGTTCGGCACAGGCCGGGGCACCGTGTGCAGGAAACACACCGAGCGGCGCTCAGGGGCGCGACATGCCTGCCCGGCTGCCTGGTCCACACGGCAGACTCCTGTGCGAAGGAAGAGAGAAATCGCAACACGCGGAGGAGTCTAGGGCTTTGAACGGGAGGTGGGCGAGGACCGGGGGCGAAACCTCCAGGGCCGAGGCTGAAACGTTCACGGCCCCAAAGCCTTCCCGACGGGCCGTTCGTTCATGGTCCCAATAAAATCGTATGCGCCTTAACCACAAATATTTTCCAGTTCAACCTACATTCCACAGAAGACCAAAAGCAAAATTGGTGTGGCTTAATGGAAATGAGTAAGTTTTGGAACAAAACGAACATTTAAATTCATTTTTCCATTTTTAAACTGAAACGTTGCATGTGTGCATCCTTGGAAGCCTCAGAGGCTCTGCGAGAGGTGGGAGATCCCACTTGTGACAAGTTACAGCGACCAGAGGCAAAGCCGCGAGTGGAGCAGGCTCCCCAGACTCGTCCCTGTGTCCCTCAGGGCCCCCGACCCTCCAACCCACCACTGGGGCACCTTCCGGGCCGTGCGGTCCCGAAGGTGATGAACTTGGACTTGGTTCTGAAGTGAAAAAGGACTGGTGGGTACCATTCTAGAATTCTCTCTCACCGGAGACTCCCCAGATTTTCTCTGTGCCCTTACTAGCTGTTCTGCTGGGGTAGCAGACAGGTCCACGGCCGCTGCGGAGTCTACGTGGAGCCCGGGAATTGTGACACCAGCTGTCCCCGGACCACCGCACCCATGCCGCGGGGCCAGGCCAGCCACTGCTCGTGCCCCTGGCAGAGCTGCCGAAGGGGCCCCGTCACCGCCAAGAAACACGGCGATTCCCTCATACTTTACAGGAATAGGGGGAAAGGTCAGGATTATCAAGCTAATCATGGTCTGATTTGAAAACTTATCAAAATTGTCTTTTAGGGAAAAAAAATCTGTTCTCAACTCAGGCAGTTATCTTGTTAAAAATGTTAAAAAAATGGATTTAATATTGTGATCTTCTGATGAGGAATCTCACTGGTCGCCTGACATTTTTATAAGTGAAGAAGACGGTTCTACCAAGAAACTAGAAGAAAGTAGTAATTATTTTTTGTAGCTAAAAATATTTTTCTGCAAAATATGACTGTGGTTTTAAGCCAAAGCCATGTTCCTGAGCTCTTTCTCTACAAACTTTTGAGGATTATTTCATATTCCAAGAGTGTAGGTTTGGATGGCATTTTTTTTAAATGTCTGACTCATCGTATGAAAGTTGGTACATAAAATCTTTTTTAATTCATGGAATACAAAGGAAATAATAATTATGACATTTGCATTCTTATAACTAAAAAGGCATATTGTCTACTGAGATGGATCTGAGAAGTCATTTATATCACAAGTACAAGAAATGGTAGGCAATAGTAGCTTCTGAAAATTCTTAAATGGATCAGAATTGGCTGATAAAGTTGAAGACCAACACATGGCCACCCATTTCATTTTTTATTTATTTACTGATTAAATATTGTAAAGAAATGTACTCTACGATCATCATTATTTCATTTGAAGGGGGAAAATAACCCAAGAAGGAGAAAAGATAGGTTCTAAGAAGCGAAAATTATTTTTTACACTGAGTAAATTCAGCATTTCTTTGCTTTATTTTGCCACACAACAATGAAAACATCAGGCATGCATTCAAGTCAGTGAATTTGAATTTGGGATATTGATAGTGAGTCTTGGTCCTTGGTCTGTTTATGAACTAACAAGAAATAGGGCTTGTTACTGAATGTCTCTGAGTTTCATTTTGCCTCAAAGATTGGGATCCAAAATTAACTGTGGAAATGTACATCGTGACTACACGGGGCAGGTCTCCAGAAAATGCTAGCTCTTGTCTCCTCCACTCTTACTTGTCCGGTCCATATGGGCACTACAGCCCATGGGTATATATATATATATATACCCAGCTTGGAGCCCAGCGCAGGGATCTTGATCTCATGACCTGGAGATCAAGAGTTGGACATTTAACCAACTGAGTCACCCAGGCGCCCCTATAACTTTATATTTTTGAATGCTGATCTATTTAATGCTTCTTTTCTATAACATAATATATATGTTAAATATATTTTTATGTGATCTAAAGAGAATTGCCATTTTCTCATCTTCCATCAGTTTTGAGGCCCTTGATACTTATCTCTGGCTTCTTTTTTTTTTTTCAGTTGATTTATTTATTTTGAGAGAGAGAGAGAAGCAGGGAGGGGCAGAGAGAGAGGGAGACAGAGAATCTCAAGCAGGTTCATGCTGTGAGCACAGAGCCTGATGTGGGGCTCAAACTCATGAACTGTGAGATCATGACCTAAGCCAAAATCAAGAGTCGGCAACTTAAGTGACTGAGCCACACAGGCTCCTCTGACTCTTGGCTTCTTTTTCTGCCCTGAATCAAATGATATGCTTTTCCTCTCAGATTTTTGAGTAGCTACTTCATAAAAGTATAGATACTATTAGCTATAACTAGGTATTAAATTCAAGTTTTATACTCTTTTACATGGGTTAGAGTGTTATTAATGAAATGAAATAGATATTTATTTATTTAAGATTCATATCTATCTCATGAGGATTCACAGAATGGTAATCAGTAAAATAATAGAAACAATTACTTAATGATAAATCTGAACAGTTCATTGAAAGGAAGGATTGAACATGCATTCTGATAACAGAATTGAACACATTTCCCCTGGGCGGACTGTATCTGTAAATTTTCTGTGCAGTTAACCACACACTTTGAATCTTCTGATATTAAGAATATTTTAAATTTACCTGCAAAAGATCAAATGAAACAAAAAGCACTTTTTCCCCCAGAGACTAAATTTATACAGGGAAGATCTTTTGTTCCATTATGCAAAGAACATGAATGAGCTAGTCTATATCATCAGTGCCAGGATTTTTTTTAAAGCAGATCTTTTAAAAACAGAACTCATATTATGAAATCAAAACTAGCAAAGGTAAACCTGTGTGGGGTCCCGTGGTGGTAAGTTAAGTGAACCACACAGAGCCATTATGTCTCATAAAGATGGTAATTATTCTAAGTAATAAACTCCAAAAACATCCATTTTACTTAGTAACCTTAGAGTCATTGCTGATGGCATATTTTATTGGGTAAAAAAGTCAGATGCTTAGCCAACTGAGCCACCCAGGCTCCCCAGTCAATGTTACGGGCTCACAGTTGACTCTTCCCTATGAGTTTCTGAGCAACATCCATACAAAGAGGGTTCATGGTGCACCCATCAGTCCATTGTACAGGCCAAGAGTTCAGCTTTGTAAAAGCAGAGAGCAGACAAATAAAAAGAGTGAAGTGTTTAAATAATTAAACAAGGAAGACATTGGTCCAGGGTGGCTCTGATGCCCTGGCAGCCCACATGAGCAGATGGCACATAAGGGCAACCAGTCACAAATAGCCACTGGACTTCAAGCTGCAGCCTATCCATAACTTCTCTGCTTGGCTTCCTCTTCTCTGCAAGAGCATCCCCTGGCTCCTGTCCATGTAATGTCACTCTCCACTTCTGGTTTGGCACTGTCCGTGTGAATCAATTTTTGCTAAATAAACTTTTAATTTTTTTAAATGTACTCCAGCTTACATTGTTACTGAGGTAATTGTAAGTAAACCTGACAATTGGTTCTACAAACAGTTTTAATTTATTTTCAAAGAAAAGATCGATGTCATTTCTGTCATGTGGCTGTGGCCGTGTGGAACAAACATGGCAGACCAAACAAACACACGAACCTGTTCCATTCAGTAAGTGCTTCAGGAGAGGGATGGCGCTGATTAAAGGTCTGTGTGGTGAAAATTAAATCTACCCCAGCCTCGGTTTTGTTTTGGCTTTACAATGACTGACAGGGCTTCCTTCCTTTCATTCTT
>NW_027528991.1:1271753-1277632 GCF_008692635.1 Crocuta crocuta | reverse complement strand
TTCCTTCCTTCCTTTCTTTCTTTCTTTCTTTCTTTCTTTCTTTCTTTCTTTCTTTCTTTCTTTCTTTCTTTCTTTCTTTCTTTCTTTCTTTCATCTTCCTACAGCCTAACTGTAGTTCATAATCAATACAAAGATACAGTATGAGAAGTTCAGAATGTGAAAAAGAAGCCCTCTGGTGTTGCCCAGGGCACAAGCTCGCTGCAGCCTGCTTCTCCTACTAATTATCAGCAAAACAAAACAAAACCTCAACAGAAAAAACCCACTGATTAAAACTGTCATAAAGGAAACAACAGGCCAAAATGGAGTGACTTGTGTTAAGTCCCACGTCAGCGAATCAAGACTTAACACCCAGCTAAGTGTAGCTCCGGCCCCACCGGAGTGTCTGTCTGGCATCACGGTGTCGACACTCGTGTGGTCATGTGCCTGACAGACCCCTTCTGTCCCCGTGGGAGGGTGACTGGGCCTGAATCAATCTACTTGGTGCCACAAACATCCTATTCCTGCCTCATTCCACCTGGGAAAGATGCTCACTGTGTTTTGCTCTTCAGGGCGCTTCTGTTTGCTAGATGGGATCCTGCCCAATTCATGACTTGTCAGATAAAGAAAATAAGAGATACAGATTTTACTCCCCTGAATTTTGATTTGTTAACAAATCTAGGAAGCAACCATCCAGGGACCCTGAGAGGTCAGGACGGCAGTTATATTATGGAGGGAAGTCTCAACCTAAGAAGCTGTGCTGTCTGGGCTTCCTTTGTTGTGTCTCAGCTTTGACAGACGTGAAGGCTGCCCATGGGAGTCACACACAGACACTGAGAGCAAAATCTTCACATTTTTACCATCTGCCTGTCTGAGGACCGGAAGTGGGGTCCTCAGAGACCGAGAGGCTGAGTCTGGGAAGAAATCTTCATTTCTTTCCCTGTTTTCCTTTTTCTTTCCTTTGCTGGCTGTTTTCTCTCCTGGCCCTGTTCTTGCGGCAGTTCAAGCCCCAGGCTCCCTGTGGCAGCAGCAACGGGAGAACCCAAATCCCTATGAGAAACTTGGCTTTCTGGCCAGAAGCGTTGAACTGGGTAAGAGGAGCCGCGGTCTAAGATGGGGGACGCGGGGAACCCCTTAGTTACTCTTCCTTCTCTCATGTCTGCTGTACCAGTGGTCACACACAGCCCCCCCTCCCTAAGGGAAGACCCTGAGGCCTTCAGTCAGAGGACCCAGCTTGACCAGGGAACCTCCCAAGTCCACATCTCAACAGACCCGGATCCTAGGCTTGCCTCTGCACTGCACGTGTGCAGGAAGGACCCCAATACCGCGGGAAAGTGCTGAGCTTTGAGCACCGGGCCGTGGCACCACCGCAGCACCACTCCTGGACAAACCCCTGGTAGACCGTGCGCGGGCCACCTCCGTGCAGCGCAGCAAGGTGGCCAGACACTGAAACCGGAATTCAGCTCACAAAAGTGACCCAGTTTCAGCCTAACGGGGCTGACTGCCTATTAAAACCAAACCCACAAAATTTAACATTTTCCTGAGGATTTCAACAGGAACCAGAATTTTATAATAGAATATTTAAGATTTTTCAGAATACAACCCCAAATTATTTGACGTAGAAAGAATCAGGAACGGTCACCGATACTCAAGGGAGAAGACAATTGATAGAGGCTGGTGCCCAGGTGACACGGATGCTGACAGGACTTGAAGACAAGCACTCACCTCGACTGCGGTCTTGAGATCAGGATAGTTTCTCTTGAAATGAAGAGAAAGTGAAGTTCTCAGTATGAAATTATGAAAATAAGAACGACATAGAAATTTTGGAACTGAAAATTACAGTAGATAAAATAAACCAGTTCCCCGGATAGGCTTTCGAGTGGGACGCAGATGATGGAAAGTCGGTGAACTTGAAGACAGGTCAGTAGCGATCATCCAATGTGCATCACAGAGAGGAAAGCAGTAGACACAATGGCAGAGCCGAAGGGCCCTGTGGGAGCGTCCCGAATGTGACCCGTGCGTCCCTGGTGTGCCTGGGTGAGGGAAGGGTCTGGTGCTCAGGGAATAATTGTTTGAATCAGCGGATTATTTACATATGCTGGAAGTCAAACCTTGCCCTCGTAAAACCTCCCCGAATATGGTGCAAGACAGCATTTTACAGATTCAAAAATTCGGTGAGCCACAAACAGGATAAACTAAGGGGGAAAAAAAGAGTAGACACATCCCACTTATAATGCTAAAAATGAGGCTTAAGGAAAATATTTGAAAAGGTGAGAAAAAGAAAGTGTTTTCACGCAGCACAAATGAGCAACAGTGTCCTGCTGTCCGTCTGTGACAGTTTCCCTTCTCAGAAGACATTTAAACTAACAAATAAAGTGGAGCGAGGGCACTGTGGCTCTGGGAAAGGATGTGCAAAACATGAAGTAAAATAAAAATTAGTGGGCAAGTTATCTAAATATTTGGAACCTCAAACAAATATTTGGTTTGATTTTGAGGCAAATAAACGAGCGGGCTGCTTCTTTTTTTAATCCCCTCTGGCTCATCGTCTGTGGTGACCGACAGATGGAAACACTAAGGTGAGTGACTCAACATAAGCAGGGGCGGCCGGAGAAACGGTCTCTTCTGCTCCTGAAAGCCAGCGGGCCTTGGAAGCTTATGTAAAAGGCGTTAGAGCATCAACTGCTTCTTTCTCCAGCTTACTCGATGAAAATGGCATTTCTCAACTGAGTTCTCCTATTAACCTCCTGGGAGGAAATTCAGGCCTGATGGNGAAACTGAGTGTCCTACATGCAAACAACCTCGTGTCTTAGGGACCACAAATAGTGGTGGTGAAATTCCAAGTGATTTAGAAGCACAGGCCCACAGATGAGTCCGCACGAATGCTCTCAGTGAGCAGAAGACAGCCACTGACTGACGGTGCTCTTCCCTCATCAGGGGAGGTGCTTTGGTAGCACGTATCCATCATGCCTGTGAAATTCTGGTCTCCAAATTCTTAAAACTGTTCACAAAAGAGAAAAGCACCATAAAGATAAAATGAGCACAGAAATTTAAAGAGAAAGTGGTTGAGAACCTTCCATTGTTGACACATGGGTAAAATGGAGTTTAATTGCATCGTACTTATAGCAGCTTCCATTGGAGTCACGATGCCCAGCTGCAGGGGTGGCTGCGGGCCGCCTGGGGCAGGCGCACTCACCACTCCAGCCCACGGCTGAGAAGGATAAGTTGGCGTTACACCCAGTGCAGGGCTTGAACTCAGGACCCTGAGATCAAGACCTGAACTGAGATCAAAGAGTCAGTTGCTTAATGAACTGAGCTACCCAGGCACCTCTTTTTTATTTTATTTTATTTTATTTTATTTTATTTTATTTTAAATTGTAATTTATTTTATTATATATATATTTATTTAAGGCATTGTTTGACTTTTTTAAATTCAAATTAATTAACATATAGTGTGGTCTTGGCTTCAGGAGTAGAACCCAGTGATTCGCCTCTTGCATATGACACCCAGTGCTCATTCTGAAAAGTGCCCTCCTTAATGCCCGTCACCCATTTAGCCCCTCTACCCCCACTGACCCTCAGTCTGTTCTCTGTATTTGAGAGTCTTTTACGGTTTGCCTCCCTCTCTATTTATATCTTATTTTTCCTTCCCTTCATGTTCATCTGTTGTGTTTCTCAAATTCCACATATTAGTGAAATCATATGGTATTTGTCTTTCTCTGACTGACTTATTTCACTTAGCATAATACCCTCCAGTTCCATCCATGTTGTTGGAGATGGAAAGATTTCAGTCTTTTCGATTACCAAGTACTATCCCATTTTATATATATACCACATCTTTCTTCTTTATCCATTCATCTGTCAGTGGACATTTGGGCTCTTTCCATACTTTGGTTATTGCCGAGAATGCTGTTATAAACATCGGGGTGCATTTTTGTATCCTTCAGATAAATACCTAATAGTGCAATTGCTGGGTCGTAGGGTAGTTCTATTTTTCATTTTTGAGGAACCTCCCTACTGTTCTCCAGAGCGGCTGCACCAGTATGTGTGCATTCCCAGCAGCCGTGCACGACGGCTCCTCTTTCTCCGCATCCTCGCCAACATAATTTGACTTGTAACACCTGTGAATCCAAAAGAAATGAAGCAACTTATAACCAACGTTTACTCTCATCTGAAGAAGAAAGAACAGATAATTTGCGATCTGCTAAATATAGACTGAGAACAGAAAAGAAAATTATTTTTGTCATTAGAATGCAGTTCATGTGTGTCCTAATTACATCAGCCTGAAAAATATTTGTTCACAGCTGTGGCGAGTGAGAGTATTGCGCTCTTTTTAATGGTATGTTAATAATACAAATAGCAACAAGGTATACTCAAGAATTTTAAATGTTTTTACATTATTTTTTTTCCTTTTTAATTCTTACTCATGAGAGCATCTGAATAAGGACTCAGAGGTTACCACTTAATAGAAAATTTAAAGATTGTATTTTGAGAAGGGCAGGAATTACTGTTGAGTCTGATCCTCAGTGGGGCTTGGCTTCTCTCTCCTATGGAGGAGGAAGGACGATATGGTCCCTGCTCCGTGTTTTGCATCACTCCGCTGAAAATAAACACGAAAAGCCCTATTTTGAAATGTTTATGCATTGTTACGTTACTTTCGGAAACTGCGAAATTCATGCCAGTTAGTTAATAAAGAACACTGCCGTTACATGTTTTCCTCTTTTCCCAGAGCCCAGAACCAATATACGTACAATTACCAGCTCCCCCACGCCGTGCCCAGGACACAGGAGAGTGTGAAACGAGGCACACGTGCATCTCTGCGCTTGGTTCTCTAACACTCTGCAAGTACATTTCACACATGTTACTTATGTTAGTCACGTTTTAAAATTCTGAGAAGTCAACTGAGCCTTGTAATCACTGTCCACATTAAATAAAACGAAGATCGATTTTTTATATGTTAATATCTTAAACTTCCAAACCCTATAAGAATATATGGCAAAAGAACTAGCCTGATATATCTTGATAATGATTTTCATAAGTTTATTATGAAATAAATCAGATTTTTATCTTTGTAGTTACAGATATATATGAATCTGTATGTTTTCAGTTCTCACTGATTTTTATCTGATTCTCAAGAAAGAAAACTATGGGTAAAATCGTGGAAAATACATAGAATGCAAAATAATGCTGTGATTTATGAACTCGAAACCCATATTAAGGTGTTCATAGTAATTTTCTTTGTTAAATCTCTTCAAACCATAATTAATTTTGTGTCTTGAGTCCCATTTGAAATATTTATTCTGTCTAAATTGGAGACACAGCTAAAGCAAAGCAGAGATCACTAGCTGTTAGAGTTTCCAGGCAGAGATGGGGGCCATAGGAGACCCTCCTGCGGAAGAGAGTTACAGAAATCGCAGGTTATTCCACAGGCCAGAGGCATTCTACGTGCTTCTAAGAATAAGAGCTTTCTTACAAATATGCTTCCAATGAGGTCGGTAATAAAGGACGGCATCTGGCGCAGGACAGGGGCCTAATTCGGCTCCACGCCGACCCCCACTCCTCGTCCGCCACCCACGGCTCACCCCCAGTCTCGAGGCGGTGCCCGGCCTGCTGGGTCCCAGCAAACGTGTGATGTAGCTGCGCGCTGGCCCCCACACAGGCTCGTGCACATGGCGTAGGAACAATTCTAATTTGCAAGAACCTTGCGTTTTGGACTCAAGCAGTGAACCCAGGAGCTGGACATAGTGTAGGTCACGAAATCTGCAAAGGGACGGAAGAGAGGCCAGACTACTCTGCTCTCAGGGGCTGTACAGACGTTTTCCCAGAAGGGAGAAGGAAGGGTGTGGAAGGGAAGGGAAGGCCCAGACCAGTGACGGTCTGAGCAGTGGCACTGTCCGCGCTGCCCC
>NW_027528991.1:1271457-1271651 GCF_008692635.1 Crocuta crocuta | reverse complement strand
CAGGAACCGTCAGGGTCGGGACAGGGACGCTAAGTCTGCAGGGACCTGTCCTTCTCTCTGTGGGTGAAGCGCCAGCAGGAAGCAAGCCCTGCAAGGATGCCGGGTCCCCTGGGTGCGCGGCCGCGGGACAGACGCGGCAGCAGCGGGGCCCAGGGCGCTGAGGGGGTGGGTGTGCGGGAAGGGGGGGCTCTGGA
>NW_027528991.1:1265541-1271403 GCF_008692635.1 Crocuta crocuta | reverse complement strand
GCTGGACGGGCCCCGCCCCGGGGCTGAGCTCCGTGCTGCGGACGTGGGGGGGGCTCCGACACGAGCCCGCCTGGCGTTTGCAGAGGGCAGTCCGAGCACCGACAGGACTATGGTGAAGGGGCCCCTTCGCCCTGGAAGCCCGGTCCTCCTGTGCTGCTGCTCCGTCTCCTTATGTGTAACAGTTAATCTGCGTGTCCGGCTTCGGCTCAGGTCACGGTCTCCCGGTTCGTGGGTTCGAGCCCCGCGTCGGGCTCTGTGCTGACAGCTCAGAGCCCGGAGCTGCTTCGGACTCTGTGTGTCCCTCTCTCTCGGTCCCTCCCCACTCGTGCTCTGTCTCTCTCTCTCTCAAAATGAATAAACTTAAAAAAAATAAATGATCCAGTTCATTCTTCTGCATGTCGCTGTCTAGTTTTTCCAACACCATTTGCTGGAGAGACTGTCTTTTTCCCACTGCACACGCTTCCTGCTTTGTCTAAGATCTGTTGGCTATACATTTGTGGGTCCATTTCTAGGCTCTCCATTGTGTTCCATGGATCTGTGTGTCTGCTTCTGTGCCAGGACCATAGTGCCTTGATGGTGACAGCTTTGTAACACAGCTTGAAGTTCAGGATTGCGATGCCTCCGGCTTTGGTTTTCTTTTTCAGGATTGCTTTGGCTATTTGGGGTGTTTTCTGGTTCCAGAAACACACATTTTAGGATTGCTCTAGCTCTGGGAAGAATGCTGGTCTTACGTTGACAGGGATTCATTGAATGTGTAGATTTCTTTGGGTAGTACTGACATTTTAACAATATCTGTATTTCCAATCTATGCGTATGGAATGTTTTCCCATTTCTTCGTATCTTCCTCAATTTCTTTCATAAGATTTCTATAGTTTTCAACATATAGGTCTTTTACCTCTTTGGTTACATTTATCTAATGGGATCGATTCCTTGATTTCTTTCTGCTGCCTCATTATCGGTGTATAGGAATGCCGCACTTCTGTTCATTGGTGCTACGTCCTGCAACTTGGCTGGATTCCTCTATCAGCTCCGGCAGTTTTTTGGTGGAGTCTCTTGGATTTTCCACGGGACTATCATGTCGTCTGTGAAGAGTGAAAGCTTGGCTTCTTCTTTGCCAATTTGTATGCCTTTTATTTATTTTTGTTGTCTGATGGCTGAGGCGAGGACTCCAGCACCGTGTGGAACAACAGCGGTGAGAGTGGACACCCCTGTCGTGTTCCTGGTCTCAGGGGGAAAGCTCTCAACTTGTCCCCATCGAGAATGTTTATGCTAAGTGAAATACGTCAGTCGGAGAAAAACATACTATATGATTTCACTCATATGTGGTATTGAAGAACCCCAGCGGAGGAGCAGGGGGGAAGGGAAGGAAAAATAAGATAAAAACAGAGAGGGGACAAACCATAAGAGACCCTCAAATACAGAGAACTGACTGAGGGTTTCTGGAGAGGTGGGGATGGGCAGGTGGGGGATGGGCGAACTCAGGAGGGCGCTTGCCGGACGAGCACTGAGTGCGTGTGGAAGAGATGAATCACTAGGTTCTACTCCCGAAGCCAAGACCACACTGTATGTTAACTAAGTTGAATTTAAATAAATAAACTAAAAATAACCGAGCGAAAGATTCACCTGGTTCAAGCGCTTTCCGTACACCATGCGGCAGCTGTCCAGGAACTGGGCGCGGGAGGTCACAGCTGCAGGGTCGCCAGGTGGTGTGCGGTGCAGAGGACGGCGGCTGGCGGACAGCAGCGCGTCAGGGTCAGGTGTGGTGCTCAGGTGTGGTGCTCAGGTGTGCACAGGTGTGGTGCTCAGGTGTGGTGCTCAGGTGTGGTGCTCAGGTGTGGCCCACGGAACCCGGACTGGAGGTTAGGAGGGATGAGGTGACCAGGAAGACAGGGAACAAAGNGCCCAACGCCCTTGCTGGATGGACGCTTGCAGGGAGGGGCGGGGGAGCACAGTGCCCAGGCTGACCCTGAACTGCCCCCTTGACAGGTGCTAAGACGCACGGGCACGTCAGGAAGAAGGGATAACAGAGCCCGAGGGGACGGGGAGGGAAACGGGAGGCGGGAAAGCAGAGGGACTGAATCGCTGCGTCCAGTCCCGCAGAGATGCCGTGTGAGATGACGGCCCGGCACTGCCCGACTAGGTGGAAACGAGGGAGGTGTTTGGGGACCTCACGAGATTCATTCCAGTGATGGGGAAATGCTGTGAAGGGAAATCAAGGAATGAGCTTTCGGAGACAGCGACATACACATATGTGAGTAAAAGCGTGTGTTCACATTATTTAATATCCAGCATATAAGATATATAAGATTTGAAAGAATGTACAGCAGTTCTAATTTTCATTGCAGAATCTTCCAGAAAGTCTGGAGCAGGGGTGAGGATTCTGCTCCACAGCAATGACAATGCTTCCGGGGCTTTGTCCACCATAGAAACTCAGGTACGTCTTGCATAAGAACACAGTGTGGCTTTAGCCACAGACTGTGTGGAGTCGCACATCTGTCGCACCTCAAGACCTCGACATGGTGTGGCCGAGATACAGAGCTTCGCTAGCTGTTCGTTGCTAATGAGGAGAATGAAGAGATAAATCTCCCCCATCACATACCAATAATAACCTTGCCTAAATTAGATCCATTTATTAGCCAAAATGTACATTTAAGTAACTATAACTTTTCCTTATCTTATTTTTTTGAAGGCTTCTTCTTTGTTAATAGCTGGACTTTTGAAGCTACCTAGGAACACATAGACATCTTAATAAATTTCCCTTTATTAGGTAAATAAGGATTGTGCCGGTGATCACAGAATGATACCCTCAGATGGGGTCTAATGTGAAAACAACAAAACCCCAACTAACCACGCAGCGTCTTACAAGTTGGAAGAATGCATCTGATCTTCGGTTGTGAAGGTTTGCCGTCCGACCATTCTTCTTCCCTTCTTCTCTTGTCTTCCAAGAAAGTTCAAGTGATACTTAAAAAACAAGAAACACGAGGGCAGACAGTGAAATGGGGGAGGTAACTCATTTGTCTTTCCCAAATCGTCATCTTCCTGGGCTCGCAGGGCACACAGGAGCCTGAGGATGGTTTGGACGGTGGCTGGGGCTGCAGCCCCTCTCCCTGCTCCGCCCCCGCNTGGGTGACATGTTTGCAAGCAGGTACATCTCAGACTCAGTGAGACCAGGGATTCAGTTTTCCGGGTTTATGATAAAGCTGGGGAAATCACACCTGGGAGAAACCAGAGGTGGACATTTCAGCCGGTCGTAACCCACGGGCGGGAGTAAAGTGAAGAAACGAGAGGACCCACGTCCGCCATCCAAAAGGAAACAGCAGAGGCCCAGCTAAGTCAGGGGTTGGTATCAAAGACAATCTAGGGGCGCCTGGGGCTCAGTTGGTTAAGCGTCCGACTTCGGCGCAGATCATGGTCTCGCGGTTCGTGGGTTCGAGCCCCACGTCGGGCTCTGTGCTGACAGCTCGGAGCTTGGAGCTGCTTCGGATTCTGTGTCTCCCTCTCTCTCTGACCCTCCCCTGCTCACGCTGTCTCTCCTTCTCAGAACTAAATAAAAAACATTTTTAAAAAAATTTAAAAAGACAATCTAGACAGGAGGAAGCAAGTGAGAGTTCAGGTCATGGTTGGAGGTAAGGATTGAACCCATGGAGGTCAATCACTAAGAAATGGGGAAAAACACACACACAAAAAAAAACACCTCAATTATCTTCCTGCCAGTGCAGGTAGACAGCAAGTAAAATCCCCATCATTTGGGCTGAGGCTGAATGTTAGGTGCCAGAATCTCGAGGGGCAGAACCAGCGTGGAGCTGGATGGAAATAAATCATAATAAAATGCTGCGATGTGGACACAAATGAGCAATAAATGCACAGCAAGATTAAATCATCCCATGCATGGGACCCTTGGTGGGACCCTTGTTTTAGGTAGAAAAGACTCAGAAGCTGGTAAGGCTCAGGTATCAGACAGCAGACACCCCATCGTGGAGCGTGCACAGTGGCCGGTATGATTACATGGGATCATATTACATGACATAGTGACGGAAAACGTTACACTTGAGCGTTTGCTCATACAATTTGACATGCGCTTCATTTCAACAAAATACTCAAAAGTCAACCCCCCGGCAACAGTCTGGGGCTGTTCCTGTGTGGTCAGTTGCATGAAATGGACGCTGTGTCTCTAATAAAACGTCATTTTTCTCGTAATGTTTCGACATGGTAGTAATGTCTACAGTTCTAAAAATGAAGCCATGAATCACCAGAGTATTATTTTTTCCTACAAAATACATTTCCCAAATTGTCCTGAAAAATCTCACACAGTTTTCTTCCCTTTCTAATGGGACGTATTTCTTTGCCTAGTGTCTCCCACGACATTCTCCCTCAGGTCATTGAAGGCTTTGCTTCTGCAGTTTAAGTGAGAACGCCCTGCCCATCACTTTGAGATAAGATTTGTGTACAGTGAAGTGCACACATCGTGACGACTCGATAAACCAATATTCCCTTGTAATCATCACCCCAGTGAAGATGTAGAACCTGCCACAAATCTAAGAGTGGCCAAAAGGTTTATGGTCACCTTTTGTAACAACAAACTGGGGGCTGGCTAAATAGCAGGGTGATTGTACAGTAGATTAGTGTTCATTTTATATTCTTAACACTTCAAGTATACAAGAGAGTGTTAGATTAATTTAAGAAGTGAATATCAAATTACATAGATTCCCTGGACCTGTATCTATAAAAATACCTATAATTAAACTATATCTCTTCTTACTCATATTACATTCAGATGTTTAGGGACCGTGCAGTTTCTTGATGTTCTAACGCTGCTCTGTTTTTCCACCGAGCCCTTCCCTGGGGGGCAGCGGGACTCCTGAGCACGCTGACCGCGAGGATTAGTCAGACACGGTTCTGGGGGCTCAGCTGGGCTGGCCCCCCACACGGTTCAGTCCCCCCCGTGCAGATGGTCCGGGCTCTGCTGGACACCCAGCCGCCCTCCCGCCCCAGCTCTGCTCCCACAGCTCTTCACGTCCCCGGCTGGAGGCCAGATACGTGTCTTGGCTGAGCCGCACTCAGACCCAGGGCCCTGGGGACACTTCTGGGGCAGCGGACAGTCCCTCAGAACGGCCCCTGGCCTCTCTGGCCGGCAGGCGCCCTGAGTTGATGTGACGGCGTTCTCTAGCCTGAGGGAGGAGGACCATCTGCCTCTTCTGTGTCCTGCAGGCCCCTGTGGCCCCCTCCCCTCCCCTCCCCTCCTTGCCACTCGCCCTGCCGCCTCCTTGGCTCGCTGTGGGCGGCGGCCCAGGCTCCTCTTCCCGACTCCAGCCTCCGTGTCAAGGTGGACGAGGGGGAGCGGGGGTGACAGGGAGAGAATGGGCTGACTGACCCGGGGCCCTGGCCGGAGCCCTTACAAGCGCTACCTTGTTACCCTCAGAGGAAAGGGAGGTGGTCTGCGGGCTGCTCACAAAACATGCACGTGTGGTCCCCGAGCATCTGAGTCCCACGCAGGTGCACTGACAGGGGCCTTGGGGGCTGAGGTGGAACGTAATTTACATGTTCATACTTCTGTAAACCGTTCAGTTCGGCCATGTATTTATTTCATAGTCAGAAAAAGGAAGATAATGTCCTCTATTAAAATATAAACGCTCCTAGAGGAAGTTAGGCCTGTGGACAAGGTGAGAAAGTGTTAACAGCGGTTTCAAGACCGCAGTTTGCCGACTGACTCACTGAACAAAGAGGTCACGGAGGGCTCGGCGGCAAGTGTGAGGACGGTGTGGTCCAGGCCCAGACACACGAGGGGTCAGGAGTCTGGGGGTGCAGAGGCCTCTGGGGAAGTTCCGCCCGGCCGGCCGGGGCTATGGGGGGGGGCGGCTCAGT
>NW_027528991.1:1238371-1265438 GCF_008692635.1 Crocuta crocuta | reverse complement strand
CTGTCTCCCAGGACATGCCCCCCCCCCGCCCGGGTGAATGTGACTTGACTGGGAGACAGCTGACGTGCCAGCCGTGCGTGGGGAACAGCACAGAAGCTCAGAACAAGCAGCGCAAAGCCCGGTGCTCGGACTGAACACACAGTTCGGGCTGAATGCACAGCGTCGCGTCTGCAAGGTTCCCGGTTACGGGAGCAGCAGAGGACAGTTTCCCGCTCTGACCTCCTCCTGAGGTGTTTCAAAGCTCGCGCGTGATTTACTGAGCTCTGTTGGCTGAGAAAACATTTTTAAGACAGTGGTCATTACTGTCAATGATCCAAATTCAGAAGAAATGTGGCGGCCACAGAGGCACATGTCAGGGGACAATTCACCATGAGACAGGGCGAAAGTTGTCTCCCTTGCCTGCTGTCTGTAGGACGCGCCGGAGTGAAACCAAAATCCCTTTAGGACGCGGGCAGCCCTGCAGGGGAAGGCCGTGCCGCGTAGGGGAAGGCCGTGCCGCGCAGGGAGAAGCGACATGTGGGTTTTGTTAACCTCTCATGCATTGTCCTTGGACACTTACAGGTCAAAACCCGGGGTGGCCGACAGACTGGGTTCTTGCCCGCCCTGCGGAGGCCGCGCCGAGTCAGCAGGGAGCAGAAGCCACATCCGGGAAGGGGCCGCGCTAACGAGCGGCGACGATGCCAGGTCAGCAGCTGGCGGCCTCCTGCGGTGATTTTATTTGGAAATATCTCTCCGCTGGAGGGACGTGTCGTGGGTTCTCAGGGACGACAGGGACACGGGACCATTTCATGCTGGGGTGGCCCGCGGGGAATCTCTGCACCGTCCGCGGTCAAGTGGCTCGTTTGCCCAAAGACGAGGCCAGAGGTGCCTGGCCTCCCGGGCGGCTTCCTCAGAGCCCCTGAGGCCTCTGGCCGCCAGGCCCAGCCTTGGGCTCCGTCTTCAGGAAGGCGCTGAAGACGGCGGGCAGAGGCGTCTCGATCCTGACAGCCAGCTACCCGAGCACCCACGTCTCTGCTCTGAATTTGTTCA
The DNA here is from genome assembly GCF_008692635.1 of Crocuta crocuta. Taxonomy (NCBI): domain Eukaryota; kingdom Metazoa; phylum Chordata; class Mammalia; order Carnivora; family Hyaenidae; genus Crocuta; species Crocuta crocuta. The sequence goes on along the minus strand of NW_027528991.1, from coordinate 1,264,409 downwards.
CACGTTTGGCCTTAGAAGCAAGCCCACGCTTCTGTTGTGAGCTTTGAGAGCACCAACAGCCACAGGTGGGCACCCAAGGTCAGGTCAGGGCTGGACCGAGACTGCGGTGTGGACGTGACCCGGGCTGCCGCGTCCTTCTGGGCGTCCGCACGGTTTCGCTCTTCACGCCCACCAAGGTGCTCATTTCATTCCTGAACACCTGCTATCTCGTGTGTCTACACTTTAAACATTATTTCACACTACTTGATACTTACCTTGAAGAAACTACCCAGGAAGGAGTCCTGGATCAAACACAACATGTTAACACACAACATTTTCACAGCTGATTTCCACCCCCCTTTCCTAAAGCTGGACACACGATTTACCAGCATGAAGGAGAAAGGCTTTTTTTTCCTTTTGGATTTGAATCTACTGAACATTATGTGGTTTCCAAGATGAAAATCAGATTCAGATCCTTTTGTTGCTGCTGTTGCTGGGGGAGGGGCCCTGGAAGCCTGGACTGGATTCTTAGATGTGAAACAGCCCCGTCAAAGCCGCGGTGGTGAGCAGGGGGCAGAGGCCTCAGAGCACGGACGCGCCGTCTGTGCGAGCCGGAGCTCACGCAGGGGGAGGTGCGCCGGGCTCCCCGCACACCTTGTAAGGTAGGTTCCTATCTGGGCAGATGTGAAGAGTAAGAGCCCAGTTCAAACAGAGCCATCAAGGGGGGCCCTTAGGGTGAGTGAGCGCGTCCCCAAGGCCTCAGGCTCCCGGCAGCGCCACAGAATCTGTCTGGTTTAGGCTGTGGGCTCTGAAGCCTGGAGGCCACGGCCAGGACAAGCTCTTTCTGGGACTCTCATCTCAGTTCAAACAGGACGCGTGGGTCAGGGTTCCTGCGTCTGTGGACGTGGGCGCGGCCGAGGAGGAACCAGGCCGCACTGGGCTCGGCTCCGGCGGAGCGGGTCGTTCCAACGGGGCGGCTGGGCTCTTGTCCCGTTCCCCCGGGAAACTCTACCCGCCGTGCGGCTGCGGGAGAACTTGTCACGCGCAGACTGTGAAGGCACAAAATATAAAGCAGACACTGTCAGGGCGGCGTTACGTGGCCTCACCCAAACGGGAAGGGAAGAGGTCCCTTCAGGTGGAGGGCAAAGAAAACGAGGGCCCCTAAATGCTTTTTAAAAGAACGAAGACAGCAGTTGAATTGTGCGTAGCCAACTGGAGAGACAGTGAAATAAATTTTAAAAACGATGACAGATGGTAGGACTTTCCGGATTCTTAGGTACTGCGTGTGTGCACGTGCTGGACGCCGAAGCTTTGGAATACCGGATTTGGTCCAGTTCCACAAACTCCCTGCCCCGTGCAGAGGCGCACACAGCGTGGAGGGCCCTCGGAGACTCTTGAATCAAGCCAGCTTCCAGTCAGCCGACAGTGGGGCGCGGGCCGCGCCGGCACCTTCTAAGGCGGTAATACTGCACCTGGTTATACAGAGGACACGGGTCTCCCGACTGGAAACCTCTCGTCCCTGAGGCTCTTCTCATGGCCATCAAGTCTTTAGCAGCCACCAGGGCCACTTCAGGTTCTAGAATTTCTAGTGAGCATCAGATTGACGACCCAACCCGGGAGGACACGCCATGTGGCACCGAGTCAGGGCTCACCGGCCTACGGCCGCTGCTCTCCTGCCCTTACACGCGGCCGAGCGTGGGCTGTACCTCCTCGACCTTCTCCGTGCACACACCCCTCGTGCTCACAGCGGCCACCCTGTCACGCATGCAGACTCCCAGACAGGCTGGAGCTGGAGGTGGGGGGACAGGTCTCGGGGAAAATTCCATCCATCTTTCTTGTATCCGGAGCTCTTTCCTCTTTCTTCAGACACTATCTTTTATCCGTGAGGTGCTGCAGGTGACCGCTAGCTCGGGTGGATTCCCCGACGACGGAGCGGGTGTTCAATTTGGAAATTTTCTCCCCTTCATCACACTTTCTGTGCTTGGGGACCAGGTCCTTTCTACTCCTGCCTCCATTAAGATTGACGTTGACGTCCTTGACTGCACGGGCCGCGCGGGTTAAAGGCTCTTTATCTGGGTGGGAATCTGGGCTGGAACTCCCAGCTCCATCAGCTGGGACACATTACTCTTTACACTGGTTTGACCACATTTTTATAATTGTAATGACTTTTATTTATGTGGCAAAAGCCCAGAGAATGTGCGTGTGCCGTCTTCCCATCATACTCTTAGTTTGAAACAAGAGGAAGGAGACCCTCTAGTCTAAGACAGACTATGTCCTAAAAGGCTCACAGCCACTGGGTTTCTAAAAGGAGTGAAATCTTTAAAATGTGGATAGAAAAAGGCATTTTATGCTAAAACTACTTACCTCTGACTTTGTGAATGAATGCATTTATATGTTTATCTGATTCCAGAAATAATTTAGACGATGTTCCTGATATTACCAGCTGAACTCATGCAGGAAACAAATCCTGCAGTCGGGGGCAGTATCAGATGATGATGGGGCTCGGGGAAGGCGCGCGGGCGGCTGGGTTTGGTCAGACAAACGTGAGACTCCACAGGGCCTCAGTAGTGGTTTAAAGCCAATAGATCTTCACAGCACTCACGTAGAGATGCACTAGAAACGTCCGCTTAGATGGAGAAGGTAGATGGGACCATGAGAGCACCAGACACCTGGAACATAGATACTGCGCGTCCCGAACAAATACTTTGTTCTTGGTTCTCTATTGTTCAGATACTTCTGTGCATCCTTCTTGGCCAGACGCCTGCCTGAGCTGTCAACCTGCCAACATGGGGGTCTCCTTACCCGCCTACGGGGGCCGAGTCTCGAACCACCGTCATGTTGGCTTGTAGAGAATCATCTTGAGAACCACTCTTTGTGGGAATAGTTTTGAGTTTTCTAGGAGCATAAGCTCCTGAAAGACCAGATAATCTGGAAAGCTCCAGGTGTCTGGCCTACAGTGGGAAACAGGTCTGTGATCTGAGCAAGCTTTGCTGCATGTGGGTGTGTTTTCCATGAGACAAAGCCCTAAAGCCTCTTTCCCTGAAGGTAGCACGACCCAGGCTGACATCCTCAGGGGATGGCCTTCTGCAGAATTAGGGCCAAGCCCAAAGCAGGGAACACCCTTTTATCTGGAATCCTGCCCTTCGAAGTGCCGCGGGGCTCTGGCATCGTCAGCACCTCCTGGAAGTTGGGTACAGAGACTGAACTCCACACCACTTCCTGGAAGTCTGGGTTTGAGGGCTCTCAGGCACATGGGGGTGCAGGAAGCACCCACATCTTCACCACACGGAGCCCTGAAGCCCCTCAAAAATGATGGAGCTGATGATCCCTCGTGAGGACTGGCATGGCAGGAAATCCCAGTGTTTTATTCTGGAAAATGCTTTGCTTCACACCCGTAGGAAGAAGGCAAAACCGAAATTCAGTACTCACATTCAGAGAGGACAATGAAGAAAGATTTCATACAACATGTTCTTCTAATTTAGTTCTTAAAGTTGCATTATTCTAAACACAGATCATAACATACAGCCATTACTTTTAAATTGGGGTCTACTGTTAGAACACATGTGAGAACAAAACAAATACGATGTGACACACCAAAGTCGTTCTTAACAAGTAGGTAGATTAATCATACATAAATTAGATGATGCACATTTGGCGCTCAAACAATGTGGGTTTGAACTGCGCAGGTCCATTTACCTGTGGATTTTTTCAATAAACACAGGAAAGTGCTGTAAAGGTGCTTTCAAATCCTGATGACTTTCTTACTAACATTTTCTTCTCCCGAGCTGTGGGGTGCAATCCCTGCAGCACACAATGCCTGTTAATTGTCTGTGGTGTTGCTTAGGCTGTCAGGAGTTAAGTTTGGGGGAATCAAGGGTTAAACACAGATTTTTGACTGTGCAGGGTGTCGGAGCCCCTAACTCTCACATTGTTCAAGGGTGAACCGTATGATTATAAATCAAATATAGAGCATTACATGATTTATATGAATATCTGCCTATATTTCTAAAGCATTGATATTTGACCTCAGATATAATACTAGCGCATACATCCTCTTCATATTAAATTTGGGATGAACATCAAAAACTATTTGGCCCAGACAAGCATTCCCAATAGTGGGTCTGATCCAAAACTCTAAATTTCTTAGGCCTGAAAATGTGGGAAATTAGAAATATTGAGACTCTTTCATAAGATTTCTAGCGGTTTCTGTTTCTGGTTAAGATATGAATTCCAAGAGGCTGGGCCTGTGACATTCGGCTGTGCGCAGTCTGCTCGGTGGGGTGGGGTGGGGGGGGTCCCGCGGTGCAGGAGCCAGGAGGAAGAGGAGCCGATCCGTGCGTTCAGAACGTTTACAGGCAGCTTCTCCCAGAAGGGAGGGGGGAGTGCGTTGCTTCGCTGCTGCAGTCCAGAGCCTGGTTTGGTTTGCTCTACTTTGGTCAGTGTCTTCTGTGGAAGACTAAGTTCGTGACTTGAGATCTCCCTTCTTTTCTAAGAGAGGCTGCAGATTTCCCTCTGTGCTGCCTGTGTTGAGTCTGATAAGTTTTATTATGTTGTATCTTCATTTTCAGTTATTTCAATGTATTTTAAGATTCCCTTTGTGATTTTTTAAAATTTTATCCATCGCGTGGTTAGGAGTGTGTTATTTAATGTCCACATATTTGTGAATTTCCCAATTTTCTTTCATTTTTAATTTATATTATAATTCTATTTTTGCTGGAGACCATCCTTGGTATGGTTTCAATTCTTTTAAACTTATCAAGTCTTGTTGAAAGGAAAAATTTCGGTTTCTCTCTACTCATACCAACACTTCTGACACCGGATTAGGTTTTCCTACCTAAGCAACTGGGTCTCCTACCATGTGACTCAGCGCTGGCAATAACTGCCTGGAGTTGACAGACCCCACTGGTGAGGGGCTCCGTCCCGGACCTGACCTGATGTAAGTCACCTGACCTTCTAGGTTGTCACCTGCACTTCTGATTCACTGGCTATAAACCGAGGGCCCCACAAGCCCTCTTTGGGTTTGACAAATTTCTAGAACAGCTTATAGAACTCAGGGAAATATTTGCTTAGATTTACCAGGTGATTGTAAAGGGTTTTACTAAAACAGAACAAAACAAAACAAAAAGAACAGATAAACAGCCAGAACAAGAGGTACACAGAGCAAGGAGTGTGAAGAAGGCATGGACGGACCTCACCATCCTCCCTGCACCTCCCTGACCTGTGAGGTCCCTGAGGCCCTCTGTTTTGGGTTTTTTATGGACGTCTCATCACACAAGCATGATTGAGGAAATCACTGGTCGTCGGTGATTCGCTCAGCATCCAGTCCCTCTTCGGTCTCCAGCAGCCAGGAGGGGGGACGGAAAGTTCCAGCCCTCTAATCACGTGATTGTTCCCCTGGTGACCAGCCCCACCTTTAAGGGTTTTCCAGAAGTCACACAGACGTGATTGGAAGGGGCTTTTATAAATAACAATAAAGATGCTACTTCCACATTTTTTGCTTGGGATCTCTTCAAGAGCCAGGGATAGAACTCAAATATTCTAAGAAAATATGCCTGGCTCCCTCCCGTCACTCCGGAAATTGCAAGGACTTCAGGGGCTCCGCGCTGGAAACCGGGACGAAGACCAAATCAATATGTCTCATTATATCCCAACACCACACCTGCTGCATGGGCCCGTGGATGGTCTCCCACGGGGAGGGTCCCACGTGCATTGGGAGCCACGTGCAGGGTGCTATCAGTGGGCCCAGCGTTGGGTAGATTCAGTCAGAGCTGGCTGGTCTCCGGCGTTGCTCAAGGGTCCTGCTTGCTCCTTAATCTTCTGTCTGGTGGCTCTGTCCATACTCCAGTGGGGCACTGAGGCGTCCAGCTGTTCCTGCCCGGCCGTCGATGTCTGCCCTCAGCTTTGTAGTTGTTGCCTCGGGTATTTTGAAACAACATTGGAGAGACCTTATTAGTCTCCTGTTTTCCTGTAACAGATGAACACACACTTGATGCCTTAAAGCGATGTGAGTTTACGATCTTCACTCTGCGGGTTAGAAGTCCGAAAATTAGGGAGTCAGCAAGGCTGCGCTTCCCCAGGGGTCCAGGGTGAGAGTTCATCTTGCTGTCTGCCCTCGTTCCCAGAGGCTTCCGGCCATGGGTTCACAGCCAAGGGCTTCCTTCAGTCTGTCCCTGACGGAGACGCAGCGCATCTGAGAGCCTTCCCTGGTCTTCTCTCACCTTTCCAGGCCAAGCCTGCAGTTTTCGCACATGTAACATCTTCAAGAGTCTTGTGGGTCTCCTGTGAAAGTCACAAGGATGCACTCTGTTTTAGAGAGGCCTCCACGGAACTTTCTAGAACAACCCCATCTCTATTTTCAGTTTCTGCTAAAATGGCCGAGGGGACCCGTTAGTCACATGTTTCATCTCTTCACAGAGTTCTGTCTCTGTGAGACCGAGCGATCCACGATTTTGTCCTGGGAGGCACTAGCAAAGGGTGTCCCGATTTCCTCTTCAGAGCGCACTGTCTTGATAGTGAAATTCAAATTGTAGAGTCTTTTGCAATCTGGGTGGTTAAGTAAACATTTCGCAGATCATGAAATCCTGATTCCTTTCTGTGTGACAGAAATCTGTCTCCCCCCACATTCTACTGTGAGCAGAAAGAGAAAACCAGGATGTATCTTGGGAATTTTTTTGGAAACATCCTCAGGCAAAGCACCCAGATCTGTGACCTACAGGCCCACCCCCCGGGGCTGCGGGCACAGTTCGGGTCGGATTCCTGCCCTTTTACAAGGTCTCCCTTCCTTCCAGGTCCCAACAATGCCCCTCCTTTCCTTGTAAGACAGAGTTCAACTGTCCACACCTCCACGAGGTGCGTTGATGAAGATTTTACTTATTCTGTAGAGTAATACGGGTTTCTTCACGTCACTTCTCAGGTCCGAGCCCTCACCAGCACAGCCTTTACCTTCTGCCCTTCTACAAACAGCCTACGACAAGCAACAGAGGCTTTTTCTGTAATATTCCATTAAAATTTCCCATCTTCCGCCCACTTCCTAACCTCAAAGCCACTTCCCCATTTTCCAGTATTTCTCACACGGCGCCTCACCTCTGCTTTCAGAATCCGTACTCCTTCTCAGTTGTCGCTGTAACAAATTACCACAGTGCTTTTAAAACGGTACAAATTCACTATCTGAACAGTTATCGAGATCGAAAGTCCTAAAGTGAAGTTGGAGGCAAGGCTGTGTTTTCTGCTGATGCTCGGGGAGAATCAGTTTTGTAGAATCTGATTTTAATCTTTTTTTAATCTTTATTTATTTTTTAGAGAGAGAGACAGAGCGTGAGCAGGGGAGGGACAGAGAGAAAGAGGGAGACACAGAATCCAAAGCGGGCTGCAGGCTCCAGGCTCTGAGATGTCAGCACAGAGCCCATCGCGGGGCTCGAACTTATGACCTGAGCCGAAGTTGGACGCTTCACCGACTAAGCACCCAGGTGCCCCAATAACATTTTAATGCTTTTAACGGATTTTTACTACATTTCTTCACTATTTTCTTAGTGGGGACTCTGGAGATAACTTATCAGAATCCACTTCAGACTTACACTAACTAAAAGCCAACGAGAAGTAAAAATGTTATTCGTATCTAGCTCTATTTTCTTTTCCCGTCCCTTGTGCTATTATTGTTACACATATTTATATGCTTACATATACATGTACATATGCAACATTTATAAGCTCAATGATACATTGTTATAATTGTTACTTTATGTAATTTTGTATCATTTATGGAAGGTGAAGAAGAGAGCAAGGATGCATTTACAGGGTTGGTTACATTCACCTTGTTATTATTTATTCTCTTCATTTATTCTGACGGATACAATTTACCTTCCGCTGTCATTTCCTTCCTCCCTACCACAGCTCTGTTCCCACCACCTCGTTGTGCTTAAGATCAAATGTACTACCTTCCTCTGTGCTGCGGCAGCAACAATGCGGTTATTATATAGTGTTTTGTAGAATTGAAATTTAAATCAGAGCAGAGATTAAGAAAGAAGAAACATGCATTTATATCATATTTTATATTTACACCATTCGCTTTGCTGGTGCACACGTGTGCATGTGCGTGTGTATTAAATTACCGGCACAGGGGCACCTGGGTGGCTCAGTCGGTTAAGCGTCCGACTTCGGCTCAGGCCATGATCTCAGGGTTCGTGGGTTCGAGCCCCACGTCGGGCTCTGTGCTGACAGCTCAGAGCCTGGAGCCTGTTTCAGATTCTGTGTCTCCCTCTCTCTCTCTGAACCTCCCCTGCTCACGCTTCCTCTCTCTCTCAAAAATAAATAAATCATAAAAAATTAAAAAAAAATAAATTACCGGCACAGGTACCTGCATTCAGATTAGAAACCCCTGTCAGGCGGGTCTGCTAACAACAGTTCTGTTTTTGTTTATCCACAAAGGAATGTCTTTATTTCCCCTTCAGTTTCAAAACATAAATTTGCAAGATGTAAGGTTTTCAGTTGGCTTTGTTTATTTCTGTCAGCACTTTGAATGTATCATCTGACTGGCTTCTGGGCCTCATAGATTCTCAGAAGTCAGTTCACCGTGTTAGGCGACGCCCTTCCCTTTCTGACTGTGTCTGGGTGCTCAGCTGCCTCGCGTCATGTGGCCCAGCGACATCTCTCCGCATTTGTTCTGTAGGGACTTTCTGAGCTTCTTAGATTCTGAGCTTAGTGTTTTTCATCAAATATTACGAAGTTTCCAGCTGATTTCTTTCTCTACTTCTTCTCTCTCCCCTTCTGTGTGTGGGGGCATGTGGCCCGCTCCTCCCTGGGGTCTCCAGCCCGTGGCTGGGGGCCAGGAAGAGGGACCCCGACTCTGGCCGCGCTCACCCAGGCTGGCATTTCCAACCCGCCGACCTACAGGAGCCAGACGTGGCTGAAGTCTCGCGGAGTCTCACTGTTTCTACCGGGATCTCGCAGGCTCCGTAAGTGAGGGGTCTTGCACTTGCCGTGTGCCTTTGGGGACATTTCCAGAGACTTTAAATAGTTGTTTTAAAAGGATTTTCAACAGTCTCGGCTGTTTCTCATGGAGCAGCTTATGCTGCCCTCCCAGGAGTAGAGCCCTCACCCTCCTTCTAGCACTTGCTCACCAGGGCACGTTCCGTCTCACGGATGTCAGCCTGGCGCTGTGGGTCTGGTCCCCCGTCTTCTTCTGGGTTCCCCCTCTTCTTCTGGGCTCCCTGTCTTCTTTGGGCCCCCATCTTCCCCCCCCCCGTCTTTTTCTGGGCCCCTGTCTTCAGCTCAGGCCCTGATTCCTTCCCTCTCGAATCCTTCCAGCACCTCTGGAGAGACCTGTATCCAGTCCCGCTGAAGTTCCCCGTTGCCACAGACACATTTAATCCACTTAAAACTCTACAACATTCCCGAGATCCTTCAGGAAAAAATCTAAGCCCTTTCCAATCCGGCCCAAGTCTGTCCCCGACACGCCATCCATGTGGCTTGTGTTGGGTCCTCTGTGGCCCTAGAATGTGTGTTTTTGTTTCCACATCTGCACACGTTTCCTCTCCCGGCATCAACTTTCTCGTGCTTCTCAGTCTGAAAAATTCCTCTTGATGCACAAGCGTCGCTCAGGGCTCCCTTTGCTCGTTTTTGTGGCTCCTGTGAATGCGCCGCAGCTGCTGTCTCCTGTGCTAGAATGTGGGCTCCCGGAAGCGGGGGGCCTGGCTGGACGGTATCGTCAGCACCACACACATGCTCAGCACACAGGAGGAGGTGATGAATAAATGTATTAAACCGAAAGGGAATTGGCGGCGACATACTCCCTGTTTTCGGGGGCCTGCAGCTTGCCCAGCTCTGAGTACACAGGTCATTTGAAGTCGGAGTGGTGGGTATTACGATAATTCCATAGGCAGATCACGTGGAAGCACAGGTAGAGGATGATCCAGGGGACACGGTTAGGGTTTGTTTGAAAGGGTGGGATTTCAGCAGCTGGATGGTAGTAGCAGCAAAACTCTCTGGATGGGAGCTCAGTGTAGACAAGGCAGAGGCTGCTCCTGGAGCTTTGGAGCCATGGTAACCATTCCCATACTAGGCAGGCGAGGGTGCACAGGCAGTGGGGGAGAGATGTGGCCACACGCAGTTCCAGGCCCGATTCTGAGGAACTCGGGGGTCATGTTAGGGAGCGTAGTTCTTTGCCCAGTAAATACGGGCACTATACGATTTCCAGTTTGGAGACTGGGTGTCAGAACGTGACTCACCAGACGGTAACGGCCGGGGAGGTGTCAGTGAGCGACCTCTGCTCTATTTCACATTGGGAGCTGAGCTGCTGAAGGGTGTGCTCTCACGGCCCCTCGTCGCTCCAGGGGTGGCCGGGCGTCTGACCACATTTAAAATTATGTGATGTCTGTAGGCACCGACCTGACCCGTGCGCACGGTGCCTGGGGACGGCACAGGGAGTCGTGAAGACGGAGCCTGTGGACATGACGATACCCAAATCAGGATCTAGGTCAACACAAATCTTGTCCTACATTCAAAATTACTATTTCTTGGGCCGCTTGGGGGGCTCAGTCAGTTGAGCCTCCGACTTCGGCTCAGGTCATGATCTCACAGTTTGTGGGTTTGAGCCCCGCGTCGGGCCCTGTGCTGCCAGCTCAGAGCCTGGAGCCTGTTTCACACTCTGTGTCTCCCCCCACCGGCCCTCCCCCACTCGTGCTCTGTCTCTCTCTCAAAAATAAATAAACATTAAAAAATTAATTATTGTTTCTTCATCTTAGGGAATATAAAACTGGTCCATAAACAGTGCTAATTGAAATATTTCTGAACTCAGGTTGGATTTTGGAAGTCTCTGTCTGGCTGGGTACCAGCCCTGGGGGTTCCTGAAGTCGTTACCAGATCCTTCACACAGGATCCCCTGTGACAGCCACGTCCGGAAGGCTGGGCGGGGACTCTCCGTGACCGCGTGAAGGGCCTCGAGAAGCTGGGTGTTCAACAAGCGTGAGTTCAACTGAGGGGAAGGGAGAACGATTTTCCCACATGAAATGCCTCTGCCGGAGCACAAACAGGGAGGAGTAAGGAGCCCCAGGCACCGGCTCAGATGGGAAGATAGAGACCTGGCCGGGGTGAAGCGTCAAAGGGGCGCCGTCCTTGCGTCTTTCTTCATGCCGGCTTCCTGCGCGGATTCTGAGGAGGGGTGCCAACCTGCTCCAGGCGCTGGTGTTCAAGGAGGCCGCCCGCACTGGTCTGGGCCTGCTCCCTGCNGTCAGGCCGATACCGCCAGCAGGAGCACATGGGGTATCGTGTGCATGTGGGGTCTTCCCTGGACCCCAGATTCCCAAACGCATGTCTGGGCTTTGTTGGGGTCCTGTAGGCAAGAACATGAAAATAATTATTATAATGAGCTGGCAGGGGTTTAAAGCTCAGGCCAAGTTTGTGGAAAATATACGGTGGGAGTAACACAGGCCGGGTAGCGTTCCCATTCGACTCCGTGCTGGGCGTGAAGAAACCACTCGCGAGAATATGAATCCACAGAGCCCAGCCCAGGCCCCTCAGGAGAAAAATAGGTCCGAGACACAGGGAGCAGGGGACAGCGGGGACACTGGGATGCCACTAAGGACATTCTCTCCATACAGGTGACATTTGAGCCAAAATGTAAAGGACAGTGGACGGCAAACCATGCAGAGATACGGGGCTAGAGCTCTCCACGTGGAGGGAACAGCAAGTGCAAAGTCCCCGAGGCAGGAGTTACAGCCACAGCGGGGAGGTGGCCGGGGTGGCTGGAGGGACGTGGGACGGGAGAGGCCGCTAGCAGGCTGGTGGTGGCAGCATCTGGAGGCCATGGGAGGCCTCAGCCTTCACCTCCGGCTGTGAGATTGAACCTGCCTCCGTGCTGGACCCTCGCAGTGTCCTTGACTTCTGCAAACACTTGATCCTCAGCGAAGTTTGAAGGAGCGGGGACAGCAGCAAATGAATTAACGAGGGCACCAGAGACCAGGCCACCCCTCTGGGCCGGCGCCGGGTGGATTCCAGCCCCAGAACTGGGGTCCCGGGCCCCCGATCCGCGCCTGCACTCCCCACGGCACGGAGCGGACACGCGGCCTCTCACACACTGTGCCTCGGGCTCCACGTGGCTCTCAGTCCGTGGATGGTCCCCCCTCACGCACGGGAGTGGGTGCTTCTCTCTCTGGACCACGTTGTAGAAACGGGAGAGCACAGCAAACTATGATGATGCTCATGAACTCACTGTGTCAACCACTCCATGCTGTTCACGTGGAATATTCCATTTCTTTAAAACTCAGATCTCACTAAGTTGCCTGAGACCAGAAACGGGCCTTCACCAGTTACGCTGCTGAGTGTCTGGCGCTGATGGCGGTAACACACGCCCATTAGGGGGGTCCTGCTTCTTGCTTCATCTCAAACAAGCTCTATCTTACGTGCACGATCTGGTAGCGGCTGCGTTTGACAGGCGCACATCTGCGCGGCTGGGCGGGTCTGCGTCCACGCCGGCTCCTGGAAGGCGAGCTCGGTGCTCGCGTCGTGATGGACCGGAGGCTCCGTGCAGCCCTCCAGAGCTCGAGGGCTGTGCCCCACAACACGAGGGGCATACACGTTGGACAGAACGTCTGCAGAGTGGTATTAATGGTTCTGAAAATAAAAATGGTTCTTGTACATGATTCTGTAAACTCTAAAAAATGCAAAGTTAATAAACAGTTATGAAATGATGAAGAGTTTACAAAGTGCTAAATAAATATCAACTATATTTAATATATTTTGTGTTACCGCTTTACAGCGGGTGTTTTTACAAGTGATGAACTGGTGTGTCGAAACACGGTTCTCCAAAACAAATAGGAAAACATGGGATTGTGAAGGGGAAGAAAAGTTCCTATTAATGATCTTGTCCTCAGAGTCAAGTTCTCTCCCACCTCCCTGCACCCTGTATCTGTCGTCACCAAAAAGACCTCCAGCAAGGACTCACATGGGAGCCTGCAGAGCTGACTGGGGGCTTCCCTGACGGGAGTCCAAAGGCTCATCCCGCCCAACCTCCTTCCCAAGCTCTCCACGCATGAGCCGTGGCCTGCGTGTGCCTTCACGTGGGGCCCGTGGGCTTACACACTTTCCCGTGGTGCTGGTGGTGTCGGTGCCGGAACCCTCCCTGGCGTGTGGGCGGCACCCAGCGTGCTGCTCCTGCTGAGCACAGCATGGTGAGTCACTGGACGGCCACTTCTGAGCCTGGCGCACAGGCCTGCCCCCTGCTCTCTGCAGCCGTGTCCTGCCCCCGGTGAGCACGGCTGCCCCTGTGGGGCCTGTCCTGGGGGGGGGGGCTCCACCGGCGAGGACTCGATGGCGGGTTCCGGCCAACGGTCTTGGAAGAACCGTGTCCCGCAAGCAAGCACACGCGTGAGCTTGGCACCAGACCTCCCCCGTCACGCCTCCCCACGCGCCCACAGCCCCGGCCGAGTTCTGGTTAACGCCCGTGAGAAACCCCAAACCAGACGGCCTGAGGCAGCCAGGCTCCGACCCACAGAAGCCGTCAGATCCGAGAGAGCGCTGTTCTGAGCCACTACGTTCTACGTTTCCAGTGATAGTTTTCATGAAGCGATTCCGTTCCGCCTTCACTGCTGGGCCTCAGCGGGCCTGGGTCCTCCCGCCTCGTCCGTGGGGATGGACCCTGTTCTCTGCCAGCCACATTTACTGTTTTAATTCCGTGGTTTCTATGTGCTGTCACTCGCTGTTGATCTCCGTGTCTTTCTTCACGGTGACATCCGTGTTGACCAAACGTACATCGGAGAAGTGCTGGCAAGGACGTCAGAGAAGGAACGGAGACGCGCAGACTAAAATCTCCCCTGGGGGGATCAGAGGTGGCGGCAGCCCTGGAAGGCAGGATATCCCAGCGACAGGGGCCGCGGGCCGGGGCCACAGGCCCGGGTGGCGGGAAGGTTTCTGGCACTGTGGCCCCGGGCAGGCAGGACCCTCTAGCTGTTCAGACGACATGAACCCTTTGTGAAGATCAGCATTAAATTCTTCATCAAGTAACTTGGAAAACGGATAAAACACTGTACATTTATGAGAACTTGGTGGAATTTTTGGTCCAAACTCATAGCTAAGCTAGGACTCTGTTTTTTTAACTTTTTTTCTTGCCTTCTACACTTATATTTCTCCTTCTTAAAAATAGAACACTGTCACAGGAGAGTTTCTCTTTCCAGATCTTTAAAGATTATTGGTACGATGACAAACTTCTAGAAGCTTCTGCCTTCAGGGACGGGTTCTCACTGGCAGGCACGTGCTCGCAGGCCCTTGCGGCGAGGGCTCCGGACTCCAGAGCCCGTGGGTTCGGCACAAGGTGAACTAAATGACAGGGTGTCTGGAAAGTAAAATTACAGAATGAAAGCTTCTGTGCGGATTGGCCCTAAGCTCAGCTTCTGAGCCTTTCCCAGAAAACTGAACAGGGTGAAATAGAGAGAACACAGCTACCCCTCCAGGTCCTAAAGAGCCCAGAGGAAGACAGCTTCGTCCCAGCCAGGAGGACCGGCGGGGGCTGGGGCCGAGCCGGAGGGTCCCCCAGCGGTGACACGGCTGCCAGGCCAGCGAGTGTGTGGCCCCGACCCTGGCCAGGCAGGGACGCCAGGCAGAGCGCCGTCCATCCCGCCTCCCTCCGGGGGGGCACCTGGCTCAGAGGGCCCTGCAGACCCGGCCCGGCCCCCACCCCGGGCCACAGCCGGGCCTGATGCCCGAGGGGCCCCCGCTCTGTCTGTCCCGGGGACCAGACGTCACGGCACAAGCCTGCGCAGTACAAGCGGGGCGCCCGCGGGCCTGGTGACCCTCGGGGCTCGCGGTGCAGACGCATCATGGTGACGGGCTCGGAGGGGATCGGCCTGGGTGCCCGCAAGTTTCTCCTCCATCATCTTGGAAGAAACCAGGGGGGATTTGGAAGCGATTCCTGCTGTGTGCACAGGGCAGAATAAACACTGTTCTAAAAGAGTCTATTAGGGATAATTAATCATTTTAGCCCCAGATGGGCTGTGGAAGGGCCCCTCTGCCTTCACCACAGGAGGAATTTCTAAACGCCCGGCCAACGCACCATATTTTTTCAACAAACAGTTCAACAAGGGCTGTTTCTTCAGAAGGCGTTTTCTATCTAAACACACCCATGGCTGGATCTCAAGAAATGATTGAAGTGTTTTTCTAAAATACAAGGCAGGTATTTTTCAATGCAACTGTTTTCAGGGAGAGCACACTGCACTTTTTGTGAAATACATTTTGATACTTACAGAGATTTTAAAACAAAATATTGGGACTGTGGTTTAGGAATCAAACAGTCTTAAGTATGTAAATAATGACAGGCTGGAACTCTTTCTAAAAAAATACATGCTAACTGAGAGGCCCGCGGAGGCCACGAGCACTTTGGGGACCCCACCGGGTCCGCTTCTCCTCCGCGAACAGGGCTGGGACCTGGTGCGGGAGCCACGGGCTGGCACGTGGCCAAGTCGGCCACTAGCAAGAAAGGATCCTCCTCCGTGATCCCAGCGTGACCCACGGAATTAATTCTACTTGGAGAGTTGATGTCGGGTCAGGACAATTTATCTGAGAAGGACGACTTGTTTTCTCCCCAGCAGAGTGGACAGAACTGGCTTCTCTTGTGTGACGCGTTACCGTGTGCAGCAGATACCGTCTGGTCCACGCTGGCCACCCCTCAGGGTCTCCTGACGTGCTGGTCTCGGAGGATTCACTGGCTTCCATCCCAAGTCTGAGCTGAGCTTCGGGGCTCGGGGCAGGGCAGGTGGGAAGGCCCATAAATCTGAAATGTCTTCGGTTCGGTCAGCACATGGTGTTTGGCATATATCTCCACACACCGTTTAAAAAAGGAGATGAGGGGCATCTGGGTGGCTCAGTCGGTTAAGCATCTGACTCTTGGTTTCTGCTCAGGTCATGATCTCACAGTTCATGGGTTCAAGCCCTACATTGGGCTCTGTGCTGACAGTGCGGAGCCTGCTTGGAATTCTGTCTCCCTCTCTCTATCTGTCCTTCCCTTGCTCACTCTCTCTCTCTCTCTCAAAATAAACAAATAAACTTTAAAACATAAATAGTTATTACAAAAGCAGAGTGTGTCACAAACGGGCCTTGGGGCAGCCCATGGTCCTCGTGGGAACACCATGGGTGAGGTGGGGACAGGTCTAGTGATTATGAATCTCAGGCCACGATCTGTTGGGAAAGAAATGTAATTTTATTTATATTTATAATTTAATTAACTGTTTAAAAATGTTTATCCACCCATCTCAAGAGAGAGGGAGAGAGAATCCCAAGCAGGCTCTGCACCGTCAGCCCAGAGCCGGATGTGGGACTTGATCCCATGACCGTGAGGGCGTGGCCTCAGCTGAAAACCAAGAGTGGGACCCTCAAACGACTGAGCCCCGCAGGTGCCCCAATTTAATTAATTTTTTAACATCCATTTCAGCACATCGGAAATGCAGTCTTGATTTATCTCAAGCGCCCGTGGCCTCCCAGGGCTGTGCCTGACTTCCGGGCTCGCTCAGAAGGCGCCTCGGTGGGCAATGCCTGCTCGGCGAGCAGCTCGGCCTGTGCCCCTCACGGGCAGGGCCCCTGCTTCTGTTCTTGGCTGGGATTTGAGGCCGGGGCTCTGGGCTCTGTCTCCAGACCCTACAATCCATCCGGGATTCTCATTCCACAGCAGAATGTGGCCAAATGTGAGCGACCGGGCTGGCCGGGCATGGGCCCCTCGTAAGGACACATGTCAGCTTGCAATTCTCGTATTTATTCTGGGTTTCCTCCTGCGGTACAGAAAAAAACCTGGCCTGACTTTCCTGTTTTCTTCTAAGTCCTGCCTTGTGGATTCAGCTTTACAAATTCCGCCATTACGTTGCTTTAATAATTCTTGCTTCAAGAAAAGGACGTTTCATTGCCCAGCTTCTAAGTGGAGATGGGTCATGGGAAGCAGAAATTACCGGGGAGAATCACATAATGATTAATTTATCAGAGCGTGCCCCCCTCCCTGATGCGCGTAGATTCCTATCGGGGACAAGCGTCTGAATGCCATCCAAGATATTAGTGTGAGCAGAGCCTCAGAGACTCAGAAACGAGGCAAGAAGCCCAGAAAGTAAAGACCACCTGCCAAGGACGCAGGCCCTGGGCCGGCACCACGGAGCTGGGAAGAGCCACAGATACTCGGTCTCCTCCGGCTTGCAGAGGGCTTCATGTCCTCCCGGCTGAAGCCAGACCCTCTGTGACAGGGAAGAATTCGACCCACTCAGCCACCAGGGTTAAAAGGTGGGAACCCGTGTGGACCGTGACAAATTGAGATAATTACGCGAACACAAGCAGTTCTTGGCCCGGCCTTGATACATCAATTGGAAGTGTTTTGGAATATTTAATCGACCAAATGACCCAATTTTCCACTTCAGCTTCACTTGTAGATAAATTTTAAGATAGGTTTTGAGTTTATATACCAATTCTCCCTGGAGAAGGGAGAAAAGTGAAGCATGTTTTATGAACACTGTCAGATGGAAAACCGTTTATTTCTGTCATGCATTTTTAATGAAGAAACACAATATTGGTTCTTTATCTGCATCCGGGAGTCAGCAAGTTATGGACTTATGTGCGAGAGGTGACGACACAGGCCAAGGGAGCCGAGGGGCGCGAGCTACAGGCCCAAGTTCAGCTCCGTGTCCCTCACTGTGCTAAGTGGATTCAGTAGCCGGATTCTGCAGATGGGCTGGGGGTGGCGAAACTGGCGGTGCCTTGAGGGGGCAGAGAGGGGACCGTGGTGTCACGGTCACAGCCAATGAGAATCGCGGGAATGTCTGGCATTATGCCAGACTTCCCAGAACAAGACTAGCAACTCCTTTGGTTTAGGTTGCAGATACCACCGGGAAGAACCTTTTTTATTTCTAGTCCAACCTCATGGCGATTCTGAGTTCTGTTGTTTTTTCCTGACACTTGTGCTCTTCGTGAGGAAACTTCCATTTATAAAAATAATGGGGACTTTCAGGAAAGGCGATTCCAAACTGTCGACAGCGGCGTCACAGCTCGCGTGGTTCACAGATCTCTAGGGAAGCAGGCTGTGCGCCAGACGCCGTGTGGAGACCCAGAAGCCCCGAGGCAGACAGATCCCCCCTCGATCTCAGTCCAGGAGGGGCGTCGGGAGGAAGACCCACAACGAGGCGAGAAGAGAGGTGGGGGCAGCGGGAAAGCTCCCCGAACGGTACTCTGCTCTTTCTTTTAAAAAAAAAATTTTTTAATGTTTTATTTATTTCTGAGAGAGAGAGAGAGAGACAGCGAGACCAGGGGAGGGGCAGAGAGAGAGGGAGACACGGAACCCAAAACAGGCTCTGAGCTGTCAGCACAGAGCCTGACGCGGGGCTCAAACCCACAAACCGTGAGGCCATGACCTGAGCTGAGTTGGACACTTAACCGACTGAGCCCCCAGGAGCCCCGGAACTCTGCTCCTTCTTACTCTGACTCTCAGATTTCATGACTCACAGGCCTTTGTACCCATTCTCCTGAACGTAACTCTAACACCGCTGCGAACGGCTCTTCCTGCTCACCCTTTCCCTTATGGTCTTTTTTTCCAAAGCAAAGCCCTGACAGAGCTATCTTCTGCACCCCCCGGGGCCCGTTCACGTGTCTGGCAGAGGCGCCCACGGTCCCAGACGGTGGTGGAAGCCCCGGGCAGCGGTGCAGCAGGTGGCATGAATGGTCCTGGAGGCAGGAAAATAGCTAGGCCCCGGCAACACTCCCCGCAGACAGAATGATCATGTTTAAGTTAACGTTTACAAACATTTATTGGGCACTTATTACGTGGTACCCACGCACAGACCCAGTCCACATCGTCAGGTAAGGGAGCAGACGCAGCTCACAGGAAGATGCACGAGGAACTTGACGGTGCGACGGACGAGCGGTCAGAGAGCACGGAAGGGGAGGTGAATTCTGGCGGGAAAGACGGCGAAGTTACGGTTAAGCTGGTGTTGTCTAAATCTAACCCAGTGCTTTTGCTCTGTCATTGAGGAGACACGTTTTGCAAAGACTGTGACTAAAAACAGACAAAATGGGACCACGAAGTACTAGTATGCGAAGAAAATAGTTTCTTCATTTCTTATTTTCTCTGCTTTTCCTGGTAATCAGTCCTCCAAACGTTCCCACAGGGGGTCGGTTCAGCCATCCCTCCTCAAGGACTCAGACGCCTCAGACGCTAAGCCAGCTGTGTTTCCCCCCCGAGCCCCCATCCTGAGGCCACCGTCCCGCGGGCCCCTCCCAGGAGGCCGTGGCGGACGAGCCCCCAAGCCCGGCTCGATGGTCCCCGTCGGGAGGAGAAACGGCCACTCCCACAGCCTGAGTGTCCCGACTGGCGGAGCTGCTGGTGGCTCCTCACGGGGATGGCAGGGTGTGGGCCCAGGGAAGGGCGGCTTTGACAGTCAGTGCCCGCGAGTCCAGGCGTCTACACCACAAGGGGCCGGGGCAGTGGGAGCCAGGGTCCGCCGAGGGCTGCTCCGGGTCTCTCTGTGCCGCTGCCGTCCGAGCATGTCCTGCAGGAAGGGGAGACAATTGTGTTCGTCCCGAGTCTACCTAGTACTCCGGGAAGGGCTCATTCTGTTAATTGGGGGCGAGCAGCCAATTCGGGGCTCGAGTGTTGGGGGTTGGGTGGGGAGGGGGCTCCACCCAGTCTGCAAGGATGTCACTGCCCCTTGGGTGACTAGCAGGCCGTTCCCTACGGCACGTGAGTGTCTCTGTCAGCAGGTGCGGGGATGGGGGTTCTGGGGAAACTGAGGCCGGGCCGTCTGGCACCCCTGGGAAGACCCGACAGAGGCCAGTGGGGCCCCAGGCACAGGTGAGGACACGGTGCCCGCGCTGGTGACACATTGCGGTTCCGACACATCTACAACCACACACCCAAAACTGACGACCTTTGTTACAAAATCAGTATGTTACCGTGATTCCTGTTTTTGCATCTTCGAAGCTGTTTTTCCAAAGTCACTGTAAGAACATCAGGAAACTTGATACTTGAGAGGTGTTAAGAAGTTTCCGGCTGTTCTACATGGTCTCTCTGGCAGCTGGGTCGCGGAAGTGGTGTCTTTTGCAGCAAACATACACCAAGACCTTCATTTCTCTGGCAATAAAATAGTGATTGTTGAATTAGTGGTCAAAATGGTAAAGTGTGGTTGTTGCCCACCTAGTCAGGTTCAAGAGTTGGATGTTGTTACAAGGCTCACTGGCTCTGAATAAAGAGATTTTTCCATGTGAAAACTATGAAGAAAAATTGTGTTTAATATGTTAGTGCTACAGTGATTGTTAACATAACATTAATTATACTGATATACTATTAGGATTATGAAAGATGCTTATAATACGCATACTACATGGATACTTTGTTAACCATATCACTGGGAAGACAGTGTGTTGAGTACTTGATACAATGTCAGTCTCACAGTAACTGGCATCCTGCGTAATGACGCACATCCCACATGCGTGTTAACCGCGTCCAGGCACCTGGAGTCGGACAGAAGCCCTCTGGCTGCGCGCCGGCCGCCTGGTGCAAGAGCAGTGGCCGGGTGGCTCTCACACGAACCGGTGTCCTGTGGCCGGAGCCCGAGGAGCCTCAGGATTCTGTGTGTCCGATGGCAGTCAGCCTCTGGCGGGAACCATAAATATCCAGCCTCAGCAAACTCTCTCAAAACCGGCCCCTCCTCACATGCCTAATCCCAAAGCCTCCAGGGGACTCCCGGCGGGCCGGGAGCCGGGCTCTGTGCTGGGCACGGGCCTCCCTCCCAGAGGCGCCCCTGTGCGCCCAGCCGGCGGCAGAAAGGACGGTGCTTCGACCTGCGCCTGCCCAGCTGTTTCTGCTTTACCAGGTGCCGTGCGAGTTTCCCAAACTCGGGGTGTCTGCGGTTAGTCTGGAGGCTTTTAGTGATGCAAATGGACAGTCTCACACCGTTCGCGGCGGCCCTGGGGACACGTGGGGTCGTGTGCGGGCCAGCATCGAACGACGCCGGGCCGGTTCAGATCTGGAAACCCACGAGTCAGTGGTGCTTGGCCGCGGCTGTCCTCGGGCCTGGGGCCATGGGCGGTGCATGAGCAAGGAGACCGAGTCCTCGGTCCTGGGAACCTGATGTTCTAGGTGCTTTGACCTTGGAAATGGGTCTTAGGTAAGTGGGTGTAGTTCACGAGTTTCTAGACAGAAGAATTGCTCTGGAGAGAACGGTAAACTTCCATTAACTGGGCAGAGACTCAGTGTCCTGTCTACCCTAATCCTCTAAACAGTCCTCACCTTTGCTAAAGCAGCTAGCCCCAGGGCAAGAAGGGATGCATCTCACACATGCTCGACTCCAGAGCGGTTGTTCTGTGATTTTAATGAACTGTGATTTTCTGCCACTGGTGGCCTCACAGAGTAAATCTTTCCAGANGGAGTGACAGACTCTGAAACAGGCTCCAGGCTCTGAGCTGGCAGTCAGCACAGAGCCCGACGCGGGGCTCGAACCCACGAACCGCGAGATCATGACCTGAGCGAAAGTCGGACGCTCAACCGACTAAGCCACCGAGGCGTCCCAGGACATTTGTTTTTCAAATCCTTGTCTCTGTGTGCAAGGCGGGGGCGGACGGCACCTCTGGGTTCCGCTCACAGGAGAGCCGCTTTCTCGGCTTCCGGGATTTGGTCACCACTCGCGGTGCTGCCTGGAGGGTAGGCGCCGAGGACGCCTGGCGTCCGGACTCCCTGCTCTCCGCTTGGACGCCCGCTAGGGTACATCGGACCCCGTGCACTCTGCTTACACGCGCCGGCGCCCTGTCCCCGGGGCCCTGCGCGCCCCGTCCGGGTACAGGAACCACTGTCTCTGCCCAGAACACTCAGCATCGTCCTGCCCGCAGGTCAGAGCCTCTGGTCCAAGCAGGCAGCCTGCGTCTGGGTCAGGTTCTCCCTCGGGCCTGGGCCAGGGCGACGGAGAGGCCCCGCCGAGCTCTCGCTGGCTCCAGTGTCCCGAGCACGGCTGGGGCAACGCGGAGGCTGACCCTTCTTGGTCTTTTCCGAGATGATTTCCTCTTCAAACATTTTTAAAAAGTGAACAATGGAGGTGACGTTCACCTCGCTGCCTGGTATGCGCTTGCATAAACCCTCGTCCTTAGTGCGGAAAGCGCCGCAGCAGGAGGGGCCGTCGAGTCCGGCTCCTGCGGGTGCCCCCGTCGGGAGACGGTCCGCGGCTGCCCCCCACTCCCCCGCGGTAACGAGTCCCGGGGCCCCTCTGGGAAACGCGCGTGTGTGTTCTGAGGTGGATAGGAGGGACGACGTGACACTCCATCTCAGTTCACACAACAACCAATAAGCCATGGTGAGCGATGCGTCCTTCAAAACCCACTTCTGTTCTTAAATTTCTTCGTCATTCTAAGTCAACTGCTTCTGCTCGGGCCCCAGCTCCTCTGCGCCTTTACGCAGTCACGAACGTCAGCTGGAAATGTTGCTTTAAAAGGTCAGAAGGGGCCAGAAGAACAAATGCGTCAAACTCACACGCTCGTGCCTGCCCGTCCGTTCCGGCTTCTGGGACGCAGTCACGTGCCCTGCCTGCTCCCCAAGGTGCTGAGAACACCGACGGCAGGAACAGCTTCTGCGTGGGGGGTGGCAGTCGGCTCGGGGGGTCTAGGCTCAGGGTCCCCAAGCCTGGAAGGCTGGGCCTGCACGGCGGCCGCTCCCGAGGGCCTGCTGGAGTCTCCTGACCTGGGGACGGGCCTCCTGAGGGGACAGTGACCCGGAAGGCCCGGCTGGAAGGCGCGGCCTGTGACCAGGCCTACAGTGCAGGGGCCGTGGCCCGGCCAGCCCTGGTCCCTGCAAGGGAGTGGAGACAAGGACTGGGGACACGGGTGGCCACTTTGGGTGCCAACTGTCATGGTTCCATTGGCTTCCATCCGACGTGGAAGCCAAGGTCATACGATGACCTTCACATGTGTGATTCATTCTCTGCCCTTGTTTCCCTTCTGTTGATCCCCTGCTTCAGGCAGACGCTCCTCCCCGCACACCTGCTGGGTCTTGGCACGTCCTGCCTGCACGGGGCGTATCGCTCCACCCCTGCGGGAGGGCTCCGGGCTCCGGGACCCCTTACTTTAAATGAAAATGTGACCCCGGCCCCGCCCTCCTCGCCTCCCTCCCTGACTCAGGCTGTCTTCAGGAAAAAGGGAGAAAAGCCCTGATTTGTGCATTTGCATTTCCTTGGGGTAAACACACACCGTGGCCCACTGATTTCATACAACTGCTGTGATGTCACCAGATGCCACGCTGGGGGGATCCGCACACTCAGCTCGCCTCAGCCGTGGCTCAGCTCCTCCTTGGCCCGCCCCTCCCCCACCCCGACCTTGCTCACGTTCTCCTCCCTTACGTGTAAGGTCCACGGAGCCAGGCTGGATCCGCGCCCGACACCCCAACACCGGGCTCCACACGTGCATGGCCGGTGAGCGGAGCCTGGCCCCGTGGCAGTGACCCCATCCATGTCTCCACGGGGGAGAAAACGTGGGCTTTATGGTCGAACCTCTGGTGGAAACCGCAGCCTGCACTTTGATGAGCACACGCACTGACGGCGAACCTGGTGACAGAGACACGGGGGAGGCTCAGGGCTGACCGTCGACACCTCGGTCAGGTTCCCAACCAGGGGCAACAGGTTCCTTGTGAGAATCTGGAACGTGAATAAACGAGTGAACAGCTTTTCACACATTAAGGGGTGATTTTATTTCACTCAGGCCATCCAGGGAAGGGTTACTCAACATATCATGCCAAGAAACAATGATCATTTACAGAAAAATTAAACTAAATATGTATTTAATACTATTCTTTAAAAATTCTCCAGACCCAGATCAAAAAGAAAACCTTTTAAGAAATGGACACATAGGGGCGCCTGGGTGGCTTAGTCGGTTGAGCGTCCGACTTTCGCTTGGGTCATGATCTCGCGGTTCGTGGGTTCGAGCCCCGCGTCGGGCTCTGTGCTGACTGCCAGCTCAGAGCCTGGAGCCTGTTTCAGTCTGTGTCTCCCTCTCTCTCTGACCCTCCCCTGCTCACGCTGTCTCTCTCTCTCTCTTAGAAATAAATAAAAACATTAAAAAAAAAAAAAAGAAATGGACACATATGTGGGAGATTAATAATCTTAAATAAGATAGAAGAACTTCCCAAGTATAAACTCGAGAAATAGTAAGATAAATATTGGTTTAATTTTTATAAAGAAAACATTATAAGGCTCCTGGGTGGCTCATTTAGTTAAGCGTCCGACTTCGGCTCAGGTCATGATCTCGCAGTTCGTGGGTTCGAGCCCCGCGTCGGGCTCTGTGCTGACAGCTCGGAGCCTGGAGCCTGTTTCGGAGTCTGTGTCTCCCTTTCTCTCTGCCCCTCCCCCAACTCATGCTCTAGTTCTGTCTCTCTCAAAAATAAATAATTATTTAAAAATTTTTTTAAATAAAAAAAGAAAATTGTTATACGTTTAAAGTTTATATAACAATTTAAGTTGCAAAATCTGGAAATAATGTTCACTAATAGTTCCAACAAGTAACATCTAACGGCCAATAAAGGCAGTAAAATTGCATTAAATATTGCTAATTGATGTTAGTAAAATAGTCACAGAAGAGGGTGTAATACTCTGTATGGCTAGAAAATATAAATCCATGTCAAAATGTTCAGAATAATGCTATCTAATACTGTTTTCACCTGTTATGTTAGCAAATAATTTAAAAAGTCAAATTCCTTGTAGCTGGTATGCACATGACAAAACACGGGCTTCATTTTTCTAGTAGAAAACGTGATTAAAACGCTCTTTCTGGAAACTATTATGTACCAATTTCCTTTAAGACAGTCATCCTCTTTGACCTAATAAGCCCACCTCCGGGAAGCCACCCCAGTGAAATGAAGAAAATGCGGGGACCCGCTACGGTGTGTGTTGGAACACTGCAACAGAGCCAGTCTCTAAGGATGACGCTGGGAGAGCTTGTACACACCCTACTGTATTAACGCGACGGGCGAGTGGCCACGTTGAGGCTGATATTCGCGAATACGTTTTTCTATGACAGGAACATTCTCAGCAACGGAATATTGAGGGAAGAAGTGAAGATACGCAGCCGCTCACACACGGAAGTCTTCCTGCAACTTTGGACTGAGGGAGAAAACCCTCCAGATAGTAACAGTGAGTCTGCTTGTGGACTTTGGTCAGGTGGTCACCCTCCTCGCTGCAGTTCGGGTCCTCACGCCGCGGCTCCCCTTGCTAGTTTGTGTGTCTGGTTCTCAGCCGCCGCAGGCCACGCTCAGAGGCAGCCGCTCATGCCTCTGCTCTGTGCCTTTCCGACAAATGCCGTGGTCACTGTTGTGTCCCTCAAATTCATGTGCTGAAGCCTCATCCCCAAGTACCTTAGAATGTGACTATATCAGGGCACCTGGAGACCCAGTCAGTTAAGTGTCCGACTTCAGCTCAGGTCATGATCTCACGGTCTGTGGGTTTGAGCCCCACGTTGGGCTCTGTGCTGACGGCTGAGAGCCTTCTTGGGAATTCTCTCTCTCTGTCTTTCAAAAAGAAATAAACAGGGGCGCCCAGGTGGCTTAGTCAGTTAAGCGTCCGACTTTCACTTAGGTCATGATCTCGCGGTTGTGGGTTCGAGCCCCGCGTCGGGCTCTGTGCTGACTGCCAGCTCAGAGCCTGGAGCCTATTTCAGTCTGTGACTCCCTCTCTCTCTGACCCTCCCCTGCTCACGCTGTCTCTCTCTCTCCTAGAAATAAATAAATAAAACATTAAAAAAAAAAAGAAATAAACATTTAAAAAAAAGAATGGGACCATAATTGAAGAGAAGGTCTTCACAGAGACGATGAAGTTAAATGGGCTCTGGGTGGCCCTACGCCAGTGAAGCTGGTGTTTGTGGGAGAAGAGGAGCCAAGGACACAGTCAGACACAGAGGGGCAGCCACGTGAGGACACGGGGAGAAGAGGCATCCACGCAGCCAGGGGGGTGGCCCCAGAGAGACCAGCCCTGCCCACGCCTCCAGCCCCGACTTCCAGATTCCAGGAGTGTGAGAGAATAAGCGCCCGTTGGTTAGGTGGCCTGTCTGTGCTGTCTGCCGTGGCGGCCCACGTGGAACG
>NW_027528991.1:1221822-1238232 GCF_008692635.1 Crocuta crocuta | reverse complement strand
ACCACGTGGAACGTGGTGGTCACCGTCTGGAGCTGGTTCCGGAGAGTCCGGCATGTGCAGGCAGGAGCGGCGTGGTGTGGCCATGAGACCCGCCCTGGGGGCCGTGTTGGCTGCGTGCGCTCTCTGGAAGGCATTGCTCCTTTAAGAGGGAGGTCTTTCATTATTTATTTTTTTAATTTTTAAAAATGTGTATTTTTGAGAGACAGAGCATGGGCAGGGGAGGGGCAGAGAGAGAGGGAGACACAGAATCCGAAGCAGCTCCAGGCTCTGAGCTGTCAGCACAGAGCCCGACACGGGGCTCGAACCCACGAACTGTGAGATCATGACCTGAGCCGAAGTCAGTTGCTCAACCGACTGAGCCCTCAGGCGCCCCGAGGGAGGCCTTTTAAATAGGACTGCACACGCTTGCACATACGCGTGATGGTAATCACCTCCAGTGTCGGTGTGAACGTTCAGCGTTCTTGCCTGAAGGAGAAGCGGCAGCCTGGCTGCGTGAATCACAAGCACGGAAACGACTTGAGGGAAGGTGACAACTGCAGACATGTTTGTGGCGAGGACGGCGGAGCTGCGCGTGGGTTTCCTGCCCGGCGAGTTAGCAAACGCGCAGAACAGACTCCTGCAGCCGGGCCACCCCTCCGGCCCCACGTCTCCAAGCCCCGAGGGGACTGTGGGCGGCCGGCCCTGGACGTGACCTGCAGGCGGGCCACGGGGTGGGGTCGCATACGACACGGCTCTACGGGGTCTCACTCACAGAGTCCGCTGCACTTACGTCCAGTGAGGAGAACAAACCCTCCTCCGTGGCTCGTGTCTAAGTTACCGTTGGGACTCAGGGAACAGGAGAGGCTGCCTGCCCTCCCTCTCCCCTCCCGGGCCGCCATCACCTGCACACACGGTCATCAGAACTCCCGGACACACAACCCGTGCAGAGAACAGCGCCGTGAAGCCCAGGGCACCTGGCGGTGACGGTTCCTGACGCCAGGCCCGCTGCGTTTCCCTAGCGCTGCCCCCACCCATGTGTCCCCCCCCAGAACATCTCCAAGCACGTCACCCCCGGTTCACCGTGACACCGTGGCTTTCCTCCACGTCCAAGGCATCCGCCCAGGACACCAGTGACGCCCTCGGCACCGGACACATGCCGAGTTCTCACTTGGCCTTTGGAAATGGTGACAGCAGTGACCTAACGTGAACACAAGCGAGCTGAGGTCCAAAGGGCTGAGAGCTCTCTCAACGTGGGTGATGCTCTGAAGGTAGAATATAGACATGGAGATGACAGATGGATAGATACACAGATGGATTCTAAGGGTGTGTGTGTGTGTGTGTGTGTGTGTGTGTGTGTGTACCCCGCTCGGAAGGAAAGCGTTCTATAAAGTATTCCTGGACTTTAATTTTTTAGGCAGAATTTTATTACCCCTTTGCTCTAGCTAAGCCCTTTTAAGAATATGACTTTAGGGGCGCCGGGGGCTCAGTCGGTTAAGTGTCTGACTTAGGCTCAAGTCACAATCTCGCAGTTCGTGGGTTCAAGTCCCCTGTTGAGCTCTGACAGCTCAGAGCCTGGAGCCTGTTTCAGATTCTGTGTCTCCCTCTCTCTCTGACCCTCCCCTGCTCACGCTCTCTCTCTCTCAGAAATAAATAAAACATTTTTCAAAATTTTAAAAAAAGAATATGACTTTAAACAATAAACATTTGGTTGATGACTTTATCTTCGTATTTGTTGTACTGAAATAAGTGCTAACTAAAATCAATTGATTGTTTTAATTTTTAAAAAAATTTATTTATTTAAATTAAACTGAGTTAACATACATGTAATATTGGTTTCAGGAGTAGAACCCAGTGATCATCACCTACATACAACACCCAGTGCTCATCCCAACAAGCGCCGTCCTCAGTGCCCGGCACCCACCTAGCCCCTCCCCCACCCACCCACTCCAGCCACCTTCAGTCTGTTCTCTGTGTTTAAGAGTCTCTTATGATTTGCTTCCTTCTCTGTTTTTATCTTATTTTTCCTTCCCTTCCTCTATGTTCATCTGCTGTGTGTCTTAAATTCCACATATGAGTAAAATCATGATATTTTTCTTTCTCTGACTGACTTATTTCACTAGTTCCATTCCCATTGTTGCAAATGGCAGGATTTCATCCTTTTTGATGACTGAGTACTATTCCATCGTATATAGGTACCACATCTTCTTTATCCATTTACCAGTCAGTGGACATTTGGGCTCTTCCCATACTTTGGCTATTGTCGATAGCGCTGCTGTAAACACTGGGGTGCATGTGCTCCTTTGAAACAGCAACCTGTATCCCTGGGATAGATACCTAGTAGTGCAATTGCTGGGTCATAAGGTAGTTCCATTTTTAATTTTTTGAGGACCCTCCACACTGTTTTCCAGAGTGGCCGCACCTGTGTGCATTCCCAGCAGCTGTGCAAGACGGTTCCTCTTTCTCCACATCATCACCAACACCTGTTGTTGCCTGAGTTGTTCATGTCAGCCATTCTGACGGGTGTGATGTGGCATTTGACACCCGTCCTGGGCTGGGATTTTGATGATTGGAGAAAACGTAGAATTCTCTTTCAATGAACAAGGAATAAAACACGTGGGTTTCTGTGGAAAAAGCAAGTAGTCTGTTCTGCTGTAAAAAGTTAGCTGACTTTCTGACAAACCTTAATTCATCAAACCCGTACTTTCAATGAGATGAAAGAGGCTCGCTTTGGAAAATTTATGAAATACAACAACAAAGTCATTTTTTCTTCCAGGTATTTTAACAGTTAATATTTTAACATTTTAAGTAGTTTTGGGCTGCATTCACACACCCTGAAATAATACCTCTGTGAATACAAATGAACCAAAAATCCTTAAGAGCTTCTCATATCCTTGAATCCACAAGATCAGGTGCCTGAGACTCCATGCTCTTTTTGACCTTGACCTTGGACATTTTCTGTGGAAGAATTCAGAAACTCCAGGGCAAACATGAGAAGAGAAACAGATGGCCCCTGGAAGCTTGGGTGAGGCAGCTCTTAATCCTGTCCTTTGTTCTGGAGCTTTCTTCAGACTCCCTCGGCCACAGCTGGCCCACTTTCCACCCCAAATGTGGCTTTGCCAGAGCAACAGTGTATGTGTATTTTGCCCAAACGGGGGGACCCTTTCAAGAATGGAGAAAGCTGTGTAACACTGGGGGCCACAGGCCTACACCAGGAATCTCCCAGGCAGACTGGGATGGGTATCGAACGCCAGCCATATTCTCTAAATGCTAAAGAAGTGCTGGTGCTCAACTAGGGGCAGAGCAGGTGCTTCGTGAAGGGAGATTCCTGAGCGAGGATGGAAATAGGTTACGTGGTGAAAGCCCACCGTGCCGTGATCATATTCACATGGTAGATAATCTAGTGATTACCTGCTAGATACTCAGCAGTATTTTTTGGATCTTCTACTCATTATACCAGTCTCGTAAAGAATGAAACAGCCTCCGAAAGGTGAGGTGACTCAGAGACCTGCTGGTGGAAGCACGGAGAGACAGGGTTGATGCTGGGCAGCGGGTCCAAGCTGCTGCCCCGCTTGCAGTGGGGGGTGGGGGGGGGTAGGCGATGACCTTCATCTTCCCAGAATAGCTCTGGTTACAGAGCCACAGGTGCTCCGAGGGAGAGATGCGAGGCAGGGAGATGCGCAGCTGAAGTGACGTACACCAGATGCAGTAGAACTAGAGCCGATGAGGTGGAGGAACGAGGCAGCGGGAGGAGGCAGGGCTGCCTGGCTTGGTGGACTACGTGCGCGGAGATGGTGGGGAAACAGGGAAGCAGAGAGAGGGTGGGCTCTCAGCCAGAGGCAGGTCACGTGTGTGAGCAGTGATGACGGGCCAAGCAGGTGTGCTCAGAGGCTCTCCACCTCCCGACTCTCAGAACCGACTGATCGACCAGGTCTCCCTGGTAGACTTAGCATGTTCATCCTTAGGGTGGAGTCGATAAAAACATTTCTTGCAATACCCTTTTATCACGGGATATTTTGAAGATATTATTAAAAATTTCTTTACTCAACAATTAATAACTTAAAAAAAACCCTATCTTTGGGGGCCCCGAGTGGCTCAGTTGCGACTTTGGCTCACGTCACGGTCTCAGGGCTTATGAGTTCAGGCCCCACGTCGGGCTCCGTGCTGACAGCCCAGAGCCTGGAGCTGCTTCAGATTCTGTGTCTCCCTCTCTCTCTGCCCCTCCCCTGCTCATGCTTGGTCTCTCTCTCTCAAAAATAAATAAACATTAAAAAAAAATTTTTTAAACCCTAACTTTAATAATGTTAGTGGGTCATACCTAAGCTAACTTTTAACTGATCTTCTGTTACCTCTTAAGTATTATATTATTTACAGGGAAACAAAAGTGTCTTTTTATTCCGTTTGTTGACTGTTCGGATATTCCTCTTGGCTGATTGGATTATTTGACATTCTTTTCAACATCTCCATGTGTTAGTAAAAGTATCTTGTATGTTGTTTGGAATAACTTAAGGAATCGACGGAATGTTTCCCTCACATTTTTTGGAACTTCATGAAGACGTATTCCACATACCTTGAAAGTCACCCATGTCAGGTTTTCAGTTCAGTGGTGATAGTTCACCCACAGCTTTGTGAAGCCGACCCTCTACCTGGGTGTATAACGCTTCCCAGCCCCCGACCGGAGACCCCATACACATCAGCAGATCCTTGTTTCTCCCCCCACGCAGCTCTGCGGGGCCGCGGTCGATGCGGGGATGTGTCTACCCTGGACACTCCTACACGTGCGGTCTTTGGTGACTGGCTTCTTTCATATAACATAGTGCTTTCAAGGTCAATCCACCTTACAGCGCATGTCACTTCCTTCTTTCTATTGATCAATCGTATCCCACTGAATGGATGTACCACATTTTATCCAGCCATTCGTCATCTGGCAGCCACTTGAGTTGTTTCCACTGTTTGGCTACTGTGAATATTGCTGCTGTGGAAGTTTGTGTTCAAGTTTTGGTTCAGTTCTCCTGGATCTATGCTGATGAGCATCATTGTTGAATCATATGGTAACATTTGTCTAGAATTTTCAGAACTGCTCAGCTGTTTCCCCCCATAGCTGTGACACTTTGCATGTGTCAGGGTGTAAGGGTCCCAATTCTCCAAGTCCTCACCCGCACATGTTACGGTCTGCTGTTTTTATTTTAATTTTTTTTAATGTTTTATTTATTTCTAGGAGAGAGAGAGAGACAGCGTGAGCAGGGGAGGGTCAGAGAGAGAGGGAGTCACAGACTGAAACAGGCTCCAGGCTCTGAGCTGCCAGTCAGCACAGAGCCCGACGCGGGGCTCGAACCCACGAACCGCGAGATCATGACCTAAGCGAAAGTCGGACGCTTAACCGACTAAGCCACTCAGGCGCCCCTGCTGTTTTTATTTTAGCCTCCCCAGTGGGTGTGAAGGGGGACCCCTGTGGTTTTGGCTCGTCTTTCCTTAACAGCCAATGATGTAGCGCGTCTTCTGGTGTGCTCATTCGTCACATATATTTTCTTTGGAGAAATTTCTACTCAAATCTTTTGCCCACATTTAAGTTGGCTTGTCTTTTACTTATTGAGTTAGAAG
This sequence comes from Crocuta crocuta, assembly GCF_008692635.1. Taxonomy (NCBI): domain Eukaryota; kingdom Metazoa; phylum Chordata; class Mammalia; order Carnivora; family Hyaenidae; genus Crocuta; species Crocuta crocuta. Next base: position 1,232,655 of record NW_027528991.1, on the reverse strand, counting down.
AGATCTTAGATGTCTTGTGGATACAAGTATCTTTTCAGTGTCGTTTGCAGATATTTAGTCCTAATCTGTGGATTGGGATTGTCTTTTCACCTCCTCAATGGTGTCCCCTGAGACATGAGGTTTTTTAAAAAATTTGATAAGGCCCAATTTATCTATTTTTTTCTTTTCCCAGCTTGTGCTTCTGATGCTGCATCTAAGAGACCATCACAAAACTCGAGGTTATGACGATTTACTCAGATGTTTTCTTCTGTGGGTTGAGGGTCTTGGTTCCGTTGGGTCCAGGGTGTGTGGTGTATTTGTGCAGAAGGGCCTCCTTCACTCTGCACGTGGTGCCCCGTTGTCCCAACTCCATTTGTTGAAAGGGACCATCCTTTGTCCACTGAATTTTTTAACAGACTTGTTGAAAATCAATTTATCATAAATGTGAGAATTTCTTTCTGGACTCCTGAATACAGTCCACCTACCTCCGTGCTTACGCCAGCACACGCCTCAGCCGCTGCAGAGCTGTGGCGGGTTATGAAGTTGGCAGTGTTAGACTCCAACTTCGTTTTTCTTTGGAAAGATTATTTTTGGCTATTTTGAACCCACTGGTCAGCTCTAATAGTTCTTTTTGGTGAATTTCTTAGGATTGTCTCTATATAAGATTGTGTTAACTATGAATATACAGAAATGCACTTCTCTCTAATCTGGATGCTAAAAGCTTCATTTTCCTGCCTCATTGTCTGGGCCGCAAATTTCAGGCCACGTTGGACAGAATGGTGAGAGCAGACACGTGTCCTGTTTCTGGCTTTAGGGCAAAACCTTCGTTCTGTCATCCCCTGGTTTTTCAGAAAGGCTTTTTATCATTCTAAGGAAGCTCCTTTTCGTTTCTTGTTTTCTGAGTAAGACAGGAGTGGGAGGCTTTTCCTAGACAATCTTCATTCGTCCGAGAAAGTCCTCCTGTGCCTTTTCTGTTGAGTGATGTCATTGTGCCGGGGCACTGAGTTTTAACAGATGCTTTTTCTGTTTATTGAAATGATCATTTGAAGTTTTTCTTTTATTTTGTTAATATTCTGTACTACTGATCAATTTTGAAAAAGCATGTTGAAAAACTCTTGAGACTCTCCTGAGATAAATCCAATTAGGTCATAGTTTACAATCTGTTTTATGTTTCTGGAATGAGTTTGCTAGTGTTTTGTTAGGGTAATGACAACGACATTTATAAGACTTATTGGCCTTCAATTTTCTTTACTTGTCAGATTTTTCTCTGATCTTTCTATTAGGGTAATACTGGCTTCACAGAAAGAATTGAAAGTAGTCCCTCCTTTCGTTTTGCTTGGTTTGGAAGCGTTTGTGAAGAATTAGTATCAATTTTTTTAATGTTTTATTTATTTCTGAGAGAGAGAGAGAGAGCGAGAGCAGGGGAGGGTCAGAGAGAGACAGAGATACAGAATCTGAAACAGGCTCCAGGCTCCGAGCTGTCAGCACAGAGCCCAACACGGGACTCGAACTCACAAACTGTGAGATCATGACCTGAGCTAAAGTCGGGCGCTTAACCGACTGAGCCACCCAGGCACCCCAGTATCAAATTTTTAAAATTGTTATTTCTACTCTTTAATTTTTAGACCAGCTTAAGATCACAGCAAAATTATGAGCAAAGTGTAAAGATTTCCCACCTACTTTCTGCTGCACAGCCTCCCTCACTATCAACTCACTCACCAGATGGTAGATCTTTTACTGTCGACAAGCCCTGCTTTGACACGTCCTCATCGCCCAGAGTCCGCAGTTGACCCTGGGGCTCACTCTCGGTGGCGGACATTCTGTGGGTTTGGACAAATGTGTGATGACGTGTATCCACTGTTACAACATCATTCAGAGACTCCTCACTGCCCTGACACCCTGTGTTCTGCCCGGACACCCCTGCTTCCCTCCACTCCCAGCGACCTCTGACCTTCTCACTGTTCCCGCCGTCTGCCTTCTCCAGAGTGTCAGGGACTTGGCCTCACATGGTATGCGGCCTTTTCAGATTGGCTTCCTTCCCGTGGTGATACGCGTTGACATTCTCATGGCTGGAGAGCTCATCTCTGTTTAGCACCAAGCAGTACCCACTGTTTATCTATCCACCTACGGAAGAACATTTTGTTTTTTTCCAAGTTTTGCCAAGTATGAAAAAGCTGTTGTAAACAGCCACGCAGGTTCTGTGTGGACATAAGTTTCCAAGTCCTTTGGGTGAAGACCAAGGAGACAATTGCTGGATCGTGTGATAAGAGCATGTTTACTTTTGTAAGAAACCACCAGACGTCTTCCCGAGTGTGTGCACACCATTGTGCGCCCCCAGCAGCGAACCTTCTGCTGCCCCCGTCCTCTCCGGCACGCGGTGTGGTCAGGGTTCAGGTTTTGGCCATCCTCACTGGTGTGCAGCGGGATCTCGTTGTTGTTTTGTGTTTTCCCCATGGGGCGCCTGGGTGGCTCAGATGGTTAGGTGTCTGACTTCAGCTCAGGTCACGATCTTGTGGTTCATGAGTTCAAGCCCCGAGTCGGAGCCCTGCTCTGTGCTGACAACGTGGATCCTGCTTGGGATTCTGTGTCTCCTTCTCTCTCCCTCCCCCACTCACACTCTGTCCTCTCTCTCTCTTTCTCTCAGAAATAAACATTAAAAAAAATTTAATTTGTGTTTCCCCGATGACATATATTGTGGGCATCTTGTCTACCACCTGCGTATCTTCTTTGGTGATGTGTCTGTTAAAGTCCTTGGCCAGTTTTCAGTTGTGTGGTTTGTTTTCTTATTGTCAAACTTTTTGTTTCAGCTTTCATTTCCTCTGTGCACGGGCCTCAAGGTCAGCTAGAGGAGAGTGACCCGTCCCTTCTTCTTCCCCAGCCTCTTCTGGGCATGCATGCAGTCCGGGAGGCAAGCGCAGCTGTAGGCGGCCAGGGGTATGTTGAAGGCCCCTCGCTCACCTAGCGAGCACTCCAGGATTTCCTCTGTCTTCGAAGCTCTCAGTTTTCTCAGCTGAAATCCCAGCCTCAGGCAGCTGGGCTCCTGCCAGCAGTTTGCTGCTGTTCCGGGAACGTTCCCGGGGCTCGGCTCTGCACCTTCCCCCAGCCAAGACTTCCCAGGGAGCTGCAAGTCCACGCACAGTCCCGACTGTGCTGTGGGCATGATACTTCTCATGGAACTTCAAAACCGGTCCAATCTGCCCATGTCTGCACAGCTTTGGCTTTTGGCTTCCGCACCACTGAGCTGGGGCGGAAGGGAGGGTGGGGTGGCCGACCCAGCTGTTGACCACGGCTCAGAAAGTTCTCTTAGATAATTTTCAGCTCATTCTCTCGCTTTGGTTAATCACCAGAATCCCAAAATGGTTTCCTTCGATTGTTTTGCCAGGATCTGTTATTGTTTTGGAGGGAAAGCAAGTTCAGAGACAACCCACCCTGGCCTCTCGGAAGCCAGTCTCTCTCAGCGGGGTTCTGTAATGACTCATCTAGAAACAACCGTTAGGAGAAAACATGGGGTGTTTGAAATACCTCTCAGTGCATTATGGGAAGACTTCTGGGAATTTTATATTATTTAAATTTTGCTTTTATGTTATGCTGAGAATTCAAAGAAAAATTATTTCTTTACAGGTTTTGGGACAGCAAGTTATCAACCTATGCACAGTCAAGTAGGCTGACAGGATTATAATATATGCATATTTCATTTCCTGTGCAGCAGAATGTCGAATGTACTAAATGAAGTAAAGTGTTGTAGCTGACTCTAATTACTACTGTGTTTAAAAGGACATTTCTGAGTTGTTGTTAAATGAACCGGGAAGCAGGCATCACGGACAGCCTCCACACGCCGTGGACTTACTCAGCCACAGCACTTAAAGCCTCCATGCCCAGAGCTTATAAGACTTAGTGACAATCAGAAGAAGTAAAGCAAAGGAAGGACACCACACTATGGATTCGGAAAGCAGCTTCAAATTCTGGGACGGAACAGTGAGCCTCAGAGTGGTAGGCGCCGCACAGCCCTCACGCTGTTCTCTTCATTCATGTCAGCAAAATGTTTGCTGTTTCCCATGAAACAAAAAAAACAGATGAAAAGAAGTCAGATGGCCTCAGATATGTTGAGTGGACACACCCAGATCTCACCGCCTGGGACATCGTTCTAGCTAGCTCTGCGCGGGTTACAAAGCCGCAGGAACTATCTGCGTCTCTGTCATTGACAGTTTTCGTGGAAACCTTTGAATCAGATGTGGCTTCTGCATTAATGCTTCACACATTTCTGGAACTTTCCCATCTTGGGTGGAAATAGCCACCCTCTCTACGCCTTTCACAAGCGCCGGCATCCGGAGGTTTGTGATGTGTGTGGGACGGTCCAGGGGAGGACCCGGAATCCAGGGGGACTTCCTGCTCCGCTCAGCTGGCTCCTCTCAGAGGCTGAGGTGGTTGCTTTCCAGGCTCCGCTGTCTTACAGGACTGTGGTCCGTGCACTCCGTCTGACAATCACGCGTCGTCTTGGCCTGGGATGAAAGGCTTCACTGCTGAGCAACTTCCCACACGCTCCTGTGCTCTTTCCCCAAAGGACACAGTGAAAACATTGACAAACAAGTCTTTCCCTTTAAGGATGAGCTTCGGGGCACCTGGGTGGCTCAGTCGGTTGAGCGTCTGACCTCAGGTCAGGTCATGATCTCACAGTTCATGGGTTCGAGCCCCGCGTCCGGCTCTGTGCTGACAGCTCAGAGCCTGGAGCTGCTTCGGATTCTGTGTCTCCCTCTCTCTCTGCCCCTCCCCCACTCACGCTTTGTCTCTCTCTGTTTCTCAAAAGCAAATACAAAAGTTAAAAAAATTTTTTTAAATGGTAAGGACGAGCCTCATGCTGCCTAGCTCCTTGCCTTCCAGTCAATGTAATAGCATTTTGTGACCCGATCGAGCAAGGGCTGTGCAGCTTTTGAAGCAATACCATCCTCTTGAAAATGACAAAGTGAATCTGACTCCACGGAGGCTCAGAATGACTCTTCGGGCGGTCCCGCCCGAGGCTCTGCTCCCGGGGCCTGGGCACAGCCGACCGCCGCGGGGCTCAGCGTCCGCTGACCTTGAACCGCGAGACGTGCGTGGGAGGCGTTCGCATCTGACACTGAGTTATGGGTCTTTTGTCGCCTCTAAACAGCGTTTTCTAAGCTGCATGTTTTGATTCAGTAAAATATTGAAGATGTAACACCTACACTGGGTTTCTTTCTAGTTATTTTGGGGTTTATTTTATATTGTTTTAGGGTTTACTATTTCCTGTAAGGAAAACTGTAGTTTCCATTTTACTCTGCTGGTTTCAAAATGATTTATGTGCAAAACACAGAGCATGCCTCAAAATCTTCATTAAATTAACAACAACAGGAAGAGCAGAGAGTATAAATCAGTGTAAAAGAAAAAACCAGGGAAAATAGGTTTAATGGCAACAGTTTTAGAAGAGGCACGTTTTAGGTCTCCCTTTTTATTTAATCGTTTAGTGGAAGAACACGATTTGCTCTGCTGTCCTTTTTGCATGCATAAAAGATTAGGTGAGGGTACAGACATGTTACGTAAGCATCTCGGAAGTTTACGAACACGTGAACAAAACTGTGTCCCTGAGTTTGGGCTTTCCCGAGTCAGTCTCCACCTCGGGCCAGCGGCGCAGGAGGGCGTTAGCTCGCCGACACAGCCTTCCCAGGGGGTCATCTCAGGACCCCCAGCGGTGGAATGGGGGACGCTGGGGGTCACGGCTGGACAGTAGGCGGGCTCTGTCCCTACAGGCTGGTTCAGGGCACAATCGGGATAGTTATGGCGGCCATTTACGGAAGACGCACAAAGCACTTACCTCTTACACTGACCCGGAAAGATGTTCTCCCCAGCTTAGAAAGCAACGCACAGAGACGCACATTTGTTACCTGCCCACCCAGAGCCTGGGCCACAGAGGCCCGGTCAGGGACCCCGGCTCTCCCCAGCCCTGGCGGCCACACCCTGTGTTTCCTCTGCAGTTAGGATGTCAGATTCTAGCTGCCCCGCCCCGTGTCATCCCCGCACACCTCACCTCCCCCCTGTTCTCTGCACTGACAGCTCAGAGCCTGGAGCCTGTTTTGAAATCTGTGTCTCCCTCTCTCTCTGCTCCGCCCCATGTGCTCTGTCTCTCAAAAATAAATAAACACTAAAAAAGACACATGAATGGGAAGTAAGCACATAAAACGTCACTCAACACCATTGCTTATGAGGAAAATGCAAACGTAAAAGCACAGTGAGTTTCTATCTCTCACCAACTATGATCAACTATGACTAGTATTAGGTAGAGTGATGGATACTGGATGTTGGTGAGGTTATAAGGACTGAAATTCTCATTCGCTCCTGATAGGAATGAAAATCATGGGGCGCCTGGGTGGCTTAGTCGGTTAAGCGTCCGACTTTCGCTTAGGTCATGATCTCGCGGTTCGTGGGTTCGAGCCCCGCGTCGGGCTCTGTGCTGACTGCCAGCTCAGAGCCTGGAGCCTGTTTCAGTCTGTGACTCCCTCTCTCTCTGACACTCCCCTGCTCGCGCTGTCTCTCTCTCTCTCCTAGAAATAAATAAAACATTAAAAAAATTTTTTAGAAAATCAATTCTATGTCCTCAGAAATCAGCTGCACGATGCAACAGCCACGATGCAAAGTTAAATATGCACCTGAAATATAATCCAGTAACTGCTTTCCTAGATTCCTATCCAATAGAAATAAAAACAGGGTGTCAACAAGGATTTGTTTGCAAACGTTCACGGAAGAACTGGAGCTGCAACATCAGCAGCCGCAGGGACAGACGTGGCTGGTGCATCCGTGCAGCGGATGCGTCTCTAAAGTTTCCTTGAAGACCCGTGGACAGGGTCATATAGAGAGCTTTCCAGACCCTGCTGGTGATGACAGGATGCAAGACAAAAAGAGCTTGTGTGATATGCTTCTGCTCGCCTGGCGCTGCAGGAGGCCAGGTCTAACCTCCGGGATGGGAAGTGGGCCCTTGGGGACTGGGATGGGGGACACAGAGGCATGACGGAATTTCTGCGATGAATAAACCTCTATCCTCGTGATAAGCATCTAAGCATCCATTTTTCAAAAATTAGCAAACTCCAGACTTAAAGGAAGTACAGCTCACTGTATTCAAATTCTACCTGAATCGTGTTAATTTAAAGCTGAGCCTGGGGGCTCAGTCGGTTAAGCTGTGGGTTCCTGTCGTGGTCTCGTAGTTCGTGGGTTTGAACCCCGTGTCGGGCTCTGAGTGTGGAGCCTGCTTGGGATTCTCTCTCCCTCTCTCTCTGCCTCTCCACACTCATGCTTATGTGTGCACGTTCTCTCACAATAAATAAAACTTTTGAAACCCTGAACAGGACAGGTGGGCCTGTAAATCGGAGCAGCCACATCTGCGTGTGGGCGCGAGAGCTGGGGTCCGCGCAGTGGCCGCCAGGCTGAGCAGTGGGCGCCTGAGTTACCATCTGCTCCTCATTTCCTTTTTTTGTACTGAATCCACTTCAGTCTAACTAGCGACGGCACCTTCACAAATCGGCACCCCGTCCCTGTCCACAGCGGGCCGCTCTGTGACGCCTGCTGGGAGCCCTACTGCCCAGCTCAGTCCTGACACCGTGTCCTCGGAGGCGGCGCAGGCCCCTCGGGCGAGGGGCTCGGCCCCCGCACACCCTGTGCTCCCCACCTTACTTGGGACACCCGTCACACGGCCTGGGGCTGGCTACAGATTGGCGGTTCCCGCAACCTCTTTTCTGGGTTTAATTCTTTTGCTAACGAGGTTCACGGAACGTAGAGAAATGTCTCACTCGCGACGGCTCAGATCATTATAAAAGGTGCAGCTCTAAGGGCAGACAGGACAGGGTGTGGGGCCTCTGTGCTCCCCAGATCGCCACGTGTTCTCAGCCCTGGAAGCTCTCTGGACCCCACACTTTGGGCTTTTATGTAGGCTTCAGTCCAGGATGAATGATGAAATCCTTGCCCCCTGGTGAGTGAAGCCCACCCAACTCCAGGTCAGGGCTGGACCCAAAGCTGCAAGCCTCTCATCACCTGTGCTTCGCCCTTGGGCTTTCAGGAAGTCAGTTCGTTAACACAACAAAAGACACCTTTGTTCCCCCCTTCACTTAGCAAATTCCGAGGGTTTTAGGAGGTCCATGGCAGAAAAGGGAGGAAAACCTGTATGATATTCATACTAAATGGTTCACATATTATATTTTAACATTATACATAGACGTTACTATACATATTGTACAAAGACAATATCACAAATCTTGAGCAAGACCCGGGTTGCGCCTATGGGGTATGATTTACTGAGGTCCAACTCCACTCAAGAATGGAAGCTTGGGCTCTTCCTCCCCCACCACCCGCTTGGCTGTCAAGATTTTCACCCTTTCCTGGGGGAAAGCTTGCTGACATTGGGACATGCTTGAAAGATGGAGTAACAGACGGGGCTGTGCAAAGGTCTCCACAATATTCACACGAGAGGAGACGCTTGCTAGAGACGCTGTTACCAACACGTCGAAGCTTTAACTAAATCAAAGAATTTTTTTAATTAGCAATGTTCGCACCTCAGATAAACCTCATTGGCTACGATACTGCCAAGTGCACTCAAAGGATTTTTAGAATGATTTATAAATGCATGAAATTAGCATTCTTTTGCGTGCACATGTTCTCTAACTTGATGATTCCCTTGCAAACTTCATTTGCAAAATAACTGAAAGTTTATTAAGCCCCTTGACAAATATTTTGTCTTGATGTAATCATGTCATTGCTAAATTCTGGATGGCCGCCTGTCTCTCATTCTCCGGTCCGCGTCTCTCAGTCTAGCTGACTGGCATCTTCCTTTGTAACGATGTTTACTGCGACATGACTTTAACAAGATAACATACGCACAGACAGAACAGGGTTTCAATCGTGACATTTTAACGTGTTGTGGAACAAATGGCTTCGTATTTTATTTGCTATTTTCAAAAGCTAAATACTTTTAAAAAATAAGGAGAGAATTTTGACTACTATTATACAAACATCTCTAATCTTTCTGCCTAGTACTTATATTCCCCTCCGGAAACTGGAGCGAATCTACTGACTTCATCTGAAGAGGGGAAGACTGTGGTGTCTCTGTTCCGTCCAGTGAACTGTCAGGGTCGGCAGGTGCACATGGAGACGGCAGTCTTCTATTTAGTCACCAAAGAGGTAACTCTGTACGTCAGGAGCAGCTAGTAGGAGCGGATGCTGACCTTGCTGTGCTTCTCTGTGATGGCTTCCCTGCAAGTTACGATAAGTGATTTCACGATGATCTCATTGATTTTACAAATGACAGCAGGGAGTCTGCAGATGGCGTCCTGGGGACTGATGTTTACATGTTCACTACCAAACCCGTGTATACTTTACGTAAGTTTGGTGAAAAGCATTACAAATATAGTGTACTCTTTGCATACTTTTTAAAATTGAAGACATCAAAATAATAAATCTCTTTCATTCGTGTCCGTAATTGTAAACACCCATTCTTGCTCTTTGGTGGAACACACACTCGCTTCTCGCTTTCTGTTTACTTTCTCAGATTTCTGCTTCCGCTGTCGTAACCTTAACTGTTCGGAGTGAGGCTGCCTCTACACATCTCACCTCGTTCTTTTTGTTGTTTTTCGGTTTCTGTGATTTGAGAAAGGCTGCGTCCAAGTTCTGCGCCGAATCTATGAGCCACCCCCGGACCCGGAGCTCCCACCGGGAAAGGCCCCTCCTGGCCCGCGCACACTCTGTTGTCCGATTCAAGGGCCCGGACGCGCCCGCTGCCCTCAGACTCGTGTCCCCAGGAGGCTGCCTCCCTGGGCGCCCGCTCCAGGGCAAGGGCGTCTGTCGCGTCAGGGCCCACAGCCCCGTGTTGCACATGGAAACTTTGTGACGCTACCGTTTGCTTTGATGTTGGACGAACATGAAATGTTCAAAGTATCCAATTGTGTTATTTTTGCTTATGTGACAGTTTCATGTGGTTTTGTGTTCACTTTTATTTGTTTAATTTGTCAGAAATTGTCAGTTGATTCTGATTTTCGAAACTGCCCTTTCTCCGTTCTCAGCTAAGCGGTGAACACGTCACGGGCACACAGATGTGGTGGGTGGCTTACGACCTTGTAGATATTTCCTTAGATTCTGGATTCCTCATCTCTTTTCAAGTCTGAATTTCCATTCAGTGAGGTTTTCTCTTTTAAGGGCATAACTTTGATCCTAAAGGCTTTCTCTAATGTTAGTTACCAGGATTAAGAACCCATTTGTATATATAAACATATATATATATATTTAAAATGCCTCTCAGCTGTTTGACCGTTCCTCTATTTATTTTGGAAAGTGTTGTGTCAATTGACCTTCACGGCCTTTTCCAGCTTCCTTCCGTTTAGTCTAATGGAGGCGAAGAATACAGTTAACCAAGTTCAAGTGTCTCTCGCCAACAGTCACGTAAGGAGTGAAGGTGAAGTCTTGTCGGGAGAGACGGACGGTGTGAGACGATGACAGCCTCAGAGCTACACCTCACCCTGTGGCTGAGACAAGTCTCACATGAGAGTAAATGCATAAACGTTACAAAGTAATTTTTCTCCTGGGCTGTGGCAGATCACAGATACGTCTATTTGTGCACACGCACACGCAGCCCTCACACGCGTCCTCGGCCAGTGCAGCTGCGGTTCCGCCGGAGGCCGCAGCCCCGAGCAGGCTCTCCCTGGACAGCAGCGGCCACGACACACGCACCATGCGCGGCGGATGCGGAAACACGAGGCCGGGAATTCTGTTTCATATTGTTCGGTAAGTGAGCTCAGAACGGATGTAATACTGTGATTCCGGCTGTGCTGCGCCAACAAAGACGAGACTCGCTCTCTTGCCTTA
>NW_027528991.1:1221148-1221399 GCF_008692635.1 Crocuta crocuta | reverse complement strand
GAGATCATGGTAGCCCCCTAGGCCGGGCAGGGCCGTCCCGGGTGGACGGGAGACAGCGAGGCCGGGGCAGCCCCACCTGCCCGCAGCACCACGTGGCCCGGGGGGTGGCCACCGTGAGCCTCGCCTGTGGACGGGGGGCAGTGAGGACGCGGGGGACGGGGGGCAGTGAGGACACGGTGGACGGGGGGCAGTGCAGTGAGGACGCAGGGGACGGGACAGTGGGGAGGCAGGGGACGGGGGACAGTGAGGAC
>NW_027528991.1:1195277-1220856 GCF_008692635.1 Crocuta crocuta | reverse complement strand
GCGGGGGATGGGGGGCAGAGAGGACGTGGGGGACGGGGGACAGTGAGGACGCAGGGGACGGGACAGTGAAGACACAGAGAGCAGATGGCGGGTGAGTCAGCTGCTGAGCACAGGGCTCTGGAGATATGTTCAAAGGGTATTGTTTGGTTTTCAACCAAATAGTGAAGTGCCTTTGTGAGCAAACTGAACCCCTGGAGGCCTGGGAGCCCAGGGCTCTAGAACAATCAGCAATCACTCCGAGTCACCAAGCAGGCGGGAGGCTCCCAACCCGACGCCCAGGATGAAGAAACGCCAGCATGTGTGGGGCACCAGATGAAATGCTGGGAAGGGCACTGCTTCAGTGGTGTGGCCAAATCACACCCAGAATCGAGTCTAACCTGGTTCCACCTAACAAAAGTCAGAAGCAAGTCTTGACAAAAATCGAGCTGATTCAGTAAGTTTGCTGTGTCTCAGGTCTAACCTCAAAAACATTTAATATTATACAAAAATGCCCGTCCCAACAAGGTAGATTTTCAATATCTGACACCCGGTTAAAATTCAGCAGTGAGGTAATGACGTAGGAATTGCGATCCATATTTAGGAAATTAGGATCCATAAACGGGTTTTCAAATCAGAGCCAGCAAAGACACAGATGATACAATCAGTGGATGAGGACCCGAAGTTGCTGTTACATTATCAATACGTGCCATGGGTCCTAGAATGGGGGTTGGGAAAACGTGGCCACAGGACAAATCCGGCTATGGGCTGTTTTTGCAAATCAAGTTTCACTGGACCGGAGCCACGTCTGTTCACTTACAGGGTGGCTACCGCTGCCTGCACGCCACCAGGGCAGCTCTGGGTAATTTCAAAAGAAACTCTTTGGCCTGCAAATCTTAGAATACTCCCCAGCTGCTCCGGTACAGGTAACGTCGCCAGCCTGCGCTCCGGGGGACAGAACAGGACGCAGGTGTGCCAACGAAAGAGGCACTTGGGGCCTGTGACAAACACAGAGCAGCAAAATGTTGAGTCTGAGATTTAAAGACACAGTGTATTAAATATACATATACCTCCATATATATATATATATATACCTCCATATATATATAAATATATATATACCTCCATATATATATATAAAGTGTATATATACAAGTGTCTGACCCTTGTTTTCTGCTCAGGTCGTGATCTCACAGCTCCTGGGTTCGGGCCCTGTGTGGGGCTCTGTGCTGATAGCAAGGAGCCTGCTTGAGAGTCTCTCTCTCCTGCTCCCTCTCTCTCTCTGACTCTCCCCAGGTTGTGCTCTCTCTCTCTCCCCAAATAAATAAATAAACATTAGAAATATTTTAAAATATGATGGGTTAGATTAATAACTGGTTAAACATTCAAGATCTGAAGGATATGTTCAAAGAAATAGTGGCCCTAAAATTTTCCTCTTTATTGAAAACTGTAATGATCCACAAAGCTCAAAAATCCTGAAGCAGAAGGAACTTGAAGAAAATAAAACCAAGACATATCATAATAAAGTATAAAGGAGGGGCACCTGGTGGCTCAGCTGGTCAAGTGTCCAACTCTTGATTTCGGCTCAGGTCATGATCTCACGGTTTGTGAATTCAAGTGTCATGTCAGGCTCTGAGCAGAGGGCGCAGAGCCTGCTTGGGATTCTCTTCCTCTCTTTCTGCCCCTCCCAGCTCTCTCTTTCCCTATCTCGAAAAATCAATAAATGAAATTTAGAAGAGGAGAAAATATTAAAGCACCTAAAACAAAAACAGATACACCAATGGACAAAAATAAGTACGACAGAGTTTTTGTGGGAAATGATGCACGTTGGAAGACCTAAAAGATGCTCACGGTGTTGACATGAAAATAAACTGTCCACCTGACATCCTACGTCTGATAAAAACCAACAAGCACAGGGAGGCATGAAGACATCATTAGGCTTAAAAAAGCTGATGAAACCTACGAGCAGCACGCATGTCCTGCAGGAAACACTCAGAGTCCTTTAGGCAAAAGGAAAATGTGATATGTGGGAAAAATAAAATACTTTTTTGATATCAAGTATTTAAAAAATAATTGACTTTTTAAGTGCAAATCCTGACGATGCATAACACAGGCTAGAAGACACATAGAAGTAAAAACTACGGTAACAACAGCACAAAGCCAGAAGACAGAACAAGGACTGAGTTTTGTAGGATTTGCACACGACACAGACCCCAGGTTTTACTGCAGGGAGGCCGTGGTGAGGTGAGGTGTCCCCACGAACGCTAACACAATGGTAGAAAGCCTTTCAACCCTAAAGAAGCTAATAAATAGAAGAGGAGAGAGAGCAGACAGAGCGAACAAGACAAACAGAAAACACATGAGGTGCTAATTGAAAACTCAGACATATCAAATCACATTGTCATGAGCTGATTCCAGCACCTTCAATTACCAGGTAGAGATTATCAAATCAGATTTCAAAACCAAATGGATTAACGATTCAGCTATTTGCTGTGTGAAATACTCATTTTGACAGTAAAGATATATGGGTTAAAAAGAAAGGAAAAGAAACAAGACATATCATGTAATGCAAATAAAAATGAGAGAGCTCTATGAACACCAGAGGGGACATTACAGAATAAAGGGTATTGTAGGTATAAAGAACCTCCTTTCATAAGAATAAGTGATTTAATTAATCAAAAGGACATAATCCTAAACATGTACAACCGCATCACAGAGGTTCGCCACCAAGCTGAGCAGAGCAGACACAGACCAGCCACAACCACCGTGGGAGGTGATGTCCCTGTCACGGAGCCAGACAGAACAGGTACATGGCAGATCAGTCAGGTCACAGAAGGCAAGTGATGCTTTAGGGTGATGGAATTGAAACACTGAGATCATGTCAGCCAAACAGGTCAGAATATAGCCCTGTTCGGGTGCACGAGAACATTCACCGAAATAGAGGTGTCGTGGTCAATAGAACATATCAATGCATTTAAAATAACTTAGGTCTTATATTTTATACTTTATGACTGCAGTGGAATGAAATTAAAAATCGATGACCTCTTAAAAATAAACTGGGGACAGCAGATCAAGTTCAACTCAAAAGAAGCAGCAAACGGGAAATGCTCAAGATAACAACGGCTGAGCAAACCGGAAGACAGCGGGGGGTGAGGTGGAGGCCCCCGGAGCCTGGGGGCGGCCCGGCCTGCAGGACTGCCAATGTCAGGAGAAGAGACACGATACGATATTTTATACCAACGAGTTTAACAATTTAGTTGAAATGTACTGATTCCTTGAAAGACACAAGCTAAAAAACCTCTGTAAGAAGGAACAGGTCATCTACCCAGCCCTACATTAATTACAGAAATTTAATAGTTAAAAATTATTGCACAATGAAAGCGCCAGGGCCAGAATCCTTCGCTGGAGAATTTTACCAAATATTTAAGGAGGAACAATAGAAATTTGACACATACTTTTCCAGAAAGCTGAAGCAGGATGTCACCCCCAACTTTCCCATGAGCCTGTGACACTGGATGCCAAAGGGAGTCATGTGCGTTTCCAAAGCAACTTAGAGAACAACGTCCCTCATCAAGACAGAAATAAAAGCCGTCGGCAAAATGAATCCAACACTGAAACCACGAACGTTTGTCGTGACCAAGTGAGCTTTATACTACGTACACAACTTTGGCTTCGTATTTGAAAATCCATCTATGTAATGCACCATATAAACAGATTTGAAAAGAAAAATCGCCTTGTCATGTTAATAGATGCAAAAGAGATTTTGACAAAATCCAATATTCATCCATGATGTAGGCTCTTCGAGAACTAAATACAGAAAAGAACTCCCTCAACCCGATAAAAGGCTTCCCGTGCGAGCTGTAGCTAACGTCCTTCCTGGTGGTAAAAGGCCAGAGCCTTCCCTTAAAATGAAGAGTGAGAAAGGGGGTATGTCCTCATGACCTGTAACCAAGAAACACCATTCTCAGGGCCATTAGGCAGGGAGAAGTAAGTAGAGAAACAGAAGTAAAAGAATCTATTCACAGACAATGTGATTATTTGTGTGAAAAACCCTAGGGATCCCGGCAAAAGCTACTAGAATTAGTGAATGAATTTCGAATGGTTCCAGGACACAAAAATTTCTCACTACACAAAAATTAGTTTGATGTGCCAACGACAAACTCTTGGAAATTGAGAAGAAAACACTTAAAACAAAATACAAATGTGAAATACATGGGAATAAATTTGACAGAAATGCAGAACCTATTCACTGAAAACTTTAAAACATTTCTGCCAGAAAAAAAATAGAAAAATAGCTTATGTTTATGGATTAAAAAACTAAAACTTTTCAAGATGACAATTCTTCCCAAACTCATCAACAGAAGAATGTAAATAAAAATTTCTTCCAAATTTTTGTGGAAATAAATATATAAATGAATAAAAAAGTTTGAGGCCTCAATATCCTACTTTCAATATGAATGGAACTTGGTAGGAGATCAACAAGGGATGGAATTTGCTGGAAGGCGGCTGGAGCTGGCAGCCACTGACACAACCCTCCAGCCAATGGCAACAAAACACGCAATCGATATGACACACACAGGGAAGGGGGTGACACGGAAATGCACACAGTGTTTCAGTCACAAAATGAGCCTCAACACATCTAAAACGACTGAACTTACACAAGATCTGACCACAATTAATTCCAATGGAATGTAGAGATTTTTAAATAAATTTTAATGTTTATTTATTTTTGAAAGATAGAGACACAAGTGTGAGTTGGGGGCGGGGGAGAGAGAGAGAGAAGAAGATGCAGAATCTGAACCAGGCTTCAGGCTCTGAGCTGTCAGCACAGAGCCCCACTCGGGGCTCAAACTCATGAACCGTGAGATCATGACCTGAGCTGAAGTCCGACACTTCACTGACTGAGACCCCCAGGTGCCTCGAAATTTAGACAAAAGATTTCATCAATAGCTAGCCTTCCATCTCAAGAAACTGGAAAACCCAGAGAAAACTGGAGATGTGGCCTCGGAAAGACAGGCCTGACGCTCATCAGAGCAGAAACAAATTCTGCGCCGGGTGGGGGCGGGGCAGACGAAACAGGCGGGAAACAACAAAGCCAAAGGGTGCTTATGGGATAGCGACAAACGTGACCATCTCTGGTGCGATCGGGAAGACCAGAGCGGAAAGCCCTGAAGTCAGACACCCAGCAGGAGACTCCACCTCCGGCCTCGCCCGTCGGGGGGTTTTGAGCTAATACTATCATCAGCTCCAGGGCTAGACATCAAGTACCCCAGACAAGTGGACACGTTGCTAGAAAGACGAAAGCCACTGCAGTGAACCCAAGAAGAGGTGGCAGACAGCAGACCTGCAGCAGGAGAGAAAGGGAGGCGCCGTCAGACCCCGGCTCAGAGAAAGCCCCGGGCCCAGACGGCTTCGCTGCTGCGACCCACCGCACGTCACCAGGTCTTCCACAGAAGAGGAGCCGGGACGCGGCCCGCATCCTGCTCNCAGGGAAGGCAGGGCGGGCTGAGGGAGGAGGTGGGACCGAAGTCCACGGGCCTCAGCTGGTCCCACCCGGCTTCGGCTTCGGGAGCTGAGCCGTCCTCCAAGTTGTCCTAAATGGAGGGAGGGGCAGCCCTCACTCCCGTGTGCACCGGGGCGGGGATGCAGGGCATCGGGGCTCTGGCAACCGCATCTGTGTGCTGGAGGGGACTCGGCCGCTGGGAGAGCCCGTGCCTGGTCTTGAAACGGGGAGGCACTCGGCGCCCACCACGGAGGCGTGCAGGAGGCGCGGACGCATCGGATGACGGTGGACGTACCAGGTGGATACTGACGGAGGCTAATATCACCTTGTATAACATATATTAGCATCAGACAAAGTAGACTTAAAATGCATTATTAGAGATATAGTCTCTATTGATGAGAAATGTTTGTCATCAGAAATTATAATGTGTGGAAAATTGTATGCATGGAGTGAAACAACCTCCAAGTCCATAGAGCAAAACTGGAAAACTTATTGTCATAAATGAAAAGATCATAAACATAATGGAAGGTTTCAACACAACTCTTTTATTGACTGGATCAGAAAACAGAAAAATAGGAATGGGGGCGCCTGGGGGGCTCAGTCGGTTAAGCGTCCGACTTTGGCTCAGGTCAAGATCTCCCGGTTTGTGGGTTCGAGCCCCACATCGGGCTCCGTGCTGACAGCTCGGAGCCTGGAGCTGCTTCAGTTCTGTGTCTCCCTCTCTCTCTGCCCCTCCCCTGCTCACGCTCTGTCTCTGTCTCTCTCTCAGAAATAAATAAAACATTTTAAAAAAGAGAAATAAAAACAGGAATGACTATAGAAGTTATGAACACAGGAACAATAATAATCTAGTAGACACACAGAATAAGAAAGACAATTTAAGAATGCACAGTCTTTGGGCTCCTGGATAGCTCAGTGGGTTAAGATTCTGACTCTTGGCTTTGAGATTTATCTCATCTCATAAATTAACACAACGACCACATAACACAATGTGGCTTCATCTAGAAACCTTTGAGATGGACACGGACTTAGACTCAGCAGACGTGCTTGCAGGTACGAAATGAGAGCCTACGGGGCAAACGTGTAGCATCGTGGAAACACATTTTGTGAAATCGAACCTAGAAACGACAAAAAGGTGCACGGAAAGCAGATGACCAGATAAATTTCTGTATATTCGCAGAAGAGAACACGAAGCAGGAGATACGAACAAGCCACAGCTACCGAAACAGCACGGGAGACTCCTGGGGACACGATGTTCTGTCAAAGCAGGTGCCAAACACCCAACACAGCGGTGCTGTGCATGCAAATATAAACCCAAACACCAAATAATGTGTTTATGATGAAAATATACATGGTAAAAATATAAAGAAAAAACAGTTCAGTGGTAAACGCGGATGTGGGCCAGCAGACACGTCTGATGTGGGGGTGGGGGTGGGGAGAGCTGTGAGGTGGAAGAGAAACTCATGGTCTATTCTCAAGGTCGTATCGGTATCCTTTTTCTTCAGCTGGTGAGACGTATGCTGGTGTTTATTGTATAATTTCCTTATGACCTATGTACATTATATCTTTATTACTTTGGGTCTATACATTCTTTAAAAATCCATCAAAATGAAAATGTCAAACTAGTAGAAGAAAATGCCCATGTAAACATTGATTTAGGGGATGAGGTGAACCAGGTAAACTGTGGCACCAAAGTCGAAGAAATAAAGGACAAGTTCAAATAAAGAAGAACAAGCAAGTGTAAAACATTGCTCACGAGACAATTTAAATAAGATAGTCCCTCCAATTTTTACAAAGGGTGACAGACACGAATAGACCATTCAAACAGGAACCACACCAGGCACACCCCAGAGACACCTTGAATTCTGTTCCAGAAGGTGAAGTGAGGGTCACAATGACATGAATTCAAGGAATGTCCTGGCTTCCCGTTGCGTGACCAGCCATGATGGCAATATGCCACAGTCTATTACATGTGCGAGAGCATCATGTCATTAAGAAATGTACACACCTTAATTAAAAAAGACTTCATTACTAAAAGATGCCCACCATGATCTGAGCTTTCAACTGATCATGATCACTAATTACAAGTCACCATCACAAATATAATAATGGAAAAGCTTGAAATATTAAAGGAGTTACTAAAATGTGACACAGATACTTGAAACAGGCAAATACCATTGAAAAAATGGTGTTGATAGACTTGCTCAATGCAGGGTAACCATGAACCTTCAACTTGAAAAAAAACACAGCATCTGCAAAGCTCGGTAAAGCAACGCCATGAAATGAGGTGCGCCTGCACACGATCCGGGGTAAGGAAAAGTGTGTCTTACCATCGACAAAAGGGATAATCCAGACAAAATCTTGTTGTCTGTCCGGTTGTGAAGATTTTGTAACAATTATAGTCAATGTTGGTGATCATACACACTATCACATCGCACACCCTTTCTGTGGGCCATTCGGCAATAGAACACTGAACATTTGAGGGGCGACTGGGAGACTCAGTTGGCTAAACATCTGACTTTAGCTCAGGTCATGATCTTGCAGGTCATGAGTTCGAGTCCCGCGTCGGGCTCTGTGCTGACAGCTCCGAGCCTGGAGCTGCTTCAGAGTCTGTGTCTGCCTCTCTCGGCCCCTCCCTCACTTTCTTGCACTCTCTTTCTCTCTCTCTTTCAAAAATAAAATAAACATGAAAACTTTTTAAGAAAATAAAATAGAATATTCTTTTAGTCAATAAGTCACTTTTAATGAATTTAACCTGAAGAAATAATCAAATGGCTAAATAAGTATTTGCTTTCTAGAATGTCCTAACACAGTGTGTCCGGGCCCAAATAGAACTGCTAAAAGCAGAGGTACGTAGGTAAGCAGGCGATGCACGAAGACACCAGAGAGAGTCCCAGCATCCTGGAAAGTAGGTAAAAGCAGGTCACCCGGCCTGAGGATCAGCGACACTACGTTGTGTACAAAGATGGAAATACCTACGTCTGGAGAGACTGAGCAGGAGAGAAAGAGAAACAGCGTAAGAGAGAGAAAGGGAACAGAAACGAAGACAGATTAAAAGAACAAGGACGCAGAGCACTCGTTCGCAGCAGGTTGCAGCAGGTTCCCGGTGTGGAACCGAGACAGTAATTGTCTTCTCTCCTTTTAAAAAACAGGCCGTTTGAAACTTTTTCACACTCATGTCGTATTAAAAGTTTTATTAAGGAACAGAACGTAACAAAACACATAAGCCCACGAACGCAGGTCCTGGCGGAAAGAGAAGAAACCCGCGTTGCTGGGCACGAAGGCGTCTGGACAGGCACAGGCCGCGCGCCATCGAGCCTGGGATTCTGTGTGCGTGTCCAGCCGTTTCTCTTCCCTGTCGCCCGTCTTTACGAAGGAGAAGATGCCGGTGCCGGTTCAGCGAGTGACACGCCGGGACGGCCCACCCGCCGGGTTTAGGGAGATGGCCCAACACCGCCTTTCGCAGACGCCGCCTTTTACTGTCGTCTCCAGCAAGGCACCACCTGCTTGACGGTCCAGCCGAGCCGCGTGGTCGTGTGCAGCTCCCGGCCTGCGTGACCTCTCTGCAGCTGGGAAAGGCCCGGCGTGTCCGCCCTCCTCAAACCCGGGACCTCACCGGGGACCACGGGGCAGCGCGTGTCACCCACCTGGTCGTCCCGGCCAAGCCCCGAGGACCCGACATTCACGGCGTCTGCGGACGTCACGCTCTCCGTGTCCAGGTCCCCAGCCCGTGCGCGGCGGGGACGGCAGCCAGCGGAAAACGGGGGGGGGTCAGCCCTGTGAGGCCTCTGCCGCCTTCCAGCACGGTCTCTGCTGCCGCCTTTCTCTGCCGTCTGTTGTCCGGATGCGCCGAGCAGGTGTCTCCAGAGGAGAGCGGCCCCCGCAGCCGCGCCTCTTCCTCCATCTGCCCACGTTTGGCCATGACTCCGTGGAGAAGCGGTGGCTTCCGTGACCTCGTCAGAGTTTTCCTCCAAGGATCTTGCAAAGGTTCTACAAGGTTTCATCTGCTTTCCCCTGTCCTGTTTGGATACTCTGGGTGAGCCCCTCCCCCCAGCGCTTGGCCGCCTGAAATGGGCTTGCTGACCCGACCTTCCTCGACGGTCTGGAAACCTCGGCAGCTTCCGCGAAGCCGGGGCAGACCGCGTGTGAGGCGGCAGGAAACTGCCCCAGCATCGTGGGTGTTGGGTTGGAGCATCCGTGCCCGAGGCTTCAGAATTTGACAGAGGGCGCACGTCCCCTGCAGGACGAGGCAGGGGAAACGCAGGCTCCCTCGGACACAGCCCGGGGGTGGGGGGCGGGGAGGCCTCAGACGCTCGGGGACTGCGATCAACGCCTGGTCTCCTGCCTCCACGCGGGGCGGCCAGGCCGCACGGTCCCCTGGTTTTAGAGACCTGGAATGATGCATGAAGGAGGGATGATGTAGACCAGGGAAATAAATAGTTTTGGTCATGCGTCCCTCGCTGTCACCTTTTCCTTCTTAGGAGAATCGTGTTTTCGTTAAAGTGCCTGCCCTTCCGAGTCTGACTGATCTCAGAGGAGCCGACGCCAGGGCTCGTCCACAGTGACTCCCCTCCCTCCCCAGCAGCTGATGATGGGGATGAACTCTTTCCCCCGAATTCGTAGGTTGGAGTCCTCACCCCCAGGACTTCAGAAAGTGACTGCATTTGGGGGTAGGACCTCTGAGAGGTGATCGAGGTAAAATGAGGTCACAGGGTGGGTCACCAAAGTGACTGGTGACTTTACAGGGAGAGGACATCAGGACACCGACGTGCACCGAGGACAGTCAGGCGAGGATGGGGGTGGGGACTGCCGTCCAGTGCCAGAGAGAGAGCCCTCCAGACGGACCAGCTCTGCCAGGCCCCGGATCTCGGGCCCCCACCGCCTGGACTGGGGGACCCTGTGGACAGCAGGGTTTTGAGCAGGGAGGTGTGGGGACGCTACAGCCACCCTGCCTGTCCCTGAAAGGAGGGATGGCTCCCAGGACATGGCTGCACTTACAAGCGTCTTGGCAATGATTTTGTGAAATGGGATCATTACTCTGTCCCCAGTCCCGTGCAGTGTTAGCCACTCAGAAAGCTTGATATTCTATGCCATCCAGCTCTCTTTCAAAATGTTCTTGGTTAGAACTTGAAAATTAGCTGTTTATAAGGTCGTTTAGTATAGTTATTTATGGAGGGGAATAAACACTGCATTTGAACAATTTCTAAAAACTATAAAGTGTGACATATTTAATGAAGACGGAGCAGCAAGATCAGATAACTAAGGCTTCAGAAAAATTTAAATAAAATTAACAGGCGTCACTTTTAATACACTCCTGGCAAAGTGTCTTAAAATTATAAGAAATAAACACACACAGTCTCAGCCCCTTTTAAAACTGCAATAAAGTTTGCATTCTTATCTCAGTTCATCACATGCTTTTTATAAGCCTGGAATGGTCTCAGAGAGCATATGTTTTAATAATACTGATGTTCTTGTTTGATGTTTTCCGTCTAAAGAAGCCAGAAGTGAAATCTCTACAAAGTACATGATTTCTGATACTGATTTGGCCTCTTCTCTATGGTGGGCACTCTGTGCGTATTTTCTCCATCCTTTATTTACAATCTGTTTGTGTCTTTGAATCCCAAGTGTCTCATCCAGAATCATCTTATTTCATTCCTACGTGTGCTGAGAAAAACAGAACCCACGGCCGCTTGCCAGGCTCTCGGGGGCCGGAGGATGGCCGGCCGCCTTGCCCGAGCCTCCCTGCCGTGGTCAGCTCCAGGCACCCTGCGTCTGCCGTGCCCCCCTGCTCAAAAGTTAACCCTGTTTCTTGTATGGCTTTGATCCTATGTCTGTGGCAACGTCACCAGGGGCGAGGCTGGCCTGGCAGCGAGATGGGGTGGGCATCGCCTGGGGTCCAGGTAAGGGGCTCGTTCCATTCATCGCACCTGGACTTTTTGTTCAAACAGCTTTTTCGAGGATCAATTTACATAACACAAAATCTACCTCTTTTAAATGCATAATTCAAGGTTTTGTTATAAATGTATAGAGTTGTACAACCATAACCACAACCAGGTCGCCCCAGAATGGTCTTTTGTACCTAAATCCATTCAGCCCTCATTCCTTCCTTAAAACCCCAAGTGACCACTTTTCATCTGTAGAATGTGCCTTTTGCCCTTCCAGTAGGATACAGTGCGTTGTCTTGTGTATTCAGCTTCGTCCGCTCCGCACAGAGCCTGGCTCGTCCATGTCACAGCGCGCTTTCCATCGTACGGACGCTCCCCAGCACGTGTCCAACATCTCAGTTGTTTCCCTGTTTGCCTTATTATGGATGAAGCCCCAGGGAGCAAGTCACCACGTGGACACATGCTTTTACTTCTTTCGGGTGGGTCGCTTGGGATAGAACTGCTGGGCTCAGCGAAAACTTGACATTGAGCATTTGAAGAAACCGCCAAACTTGTTTCCAAAATGGGCAGAACGTTCTACATCCAAGCTTGTCCCTGGGAGAGGGCTATGCACCCCCACACACGGGTTACACGGCTTTGGTTGTGGCGGCGGTAAGGGCGTGGGATGTGGTTCCTCAAATGTTACGAATGTTTCCCGAGTGGCTGATGATATTGACCATTGTCTCATGTCCCTGTCATTCTTTGATCTCCTTGGTAAAGAAGCTCTAACTTCGCCGGCTTTTCAGTGAATTGTCTGTTTTTTCATTGTGAGAGAACTCTGTATATCCTCAATACGATCCTTTGTATGAAATAAGATTTGCAAATATTTTTGCTTATTCCATGGCTTAACATTTTATTCTTTAGTGATGTCTTTTCAATTCTTAGGAGGTCAAGTGTATTACTGTTTCTTTCACACATTGTGCATTTGGCATTATAGAAGACATATTTGCATAACCATTTCAAAATTTTCTCCCTTTTTAAATATTTTGACTTCAGTGATCCATTTTGAGGTAATTTTAAGGTGTGGTAACTTTTGCCTGTGGTTATCCGATTGTCCCTGCACCGTTTGTTGAAAAGGTTACCATTTCAACAATTGCATTTTCTTAACACCTTTGCTGAAAGTCAGTGCTTGTGGATTATCCGTCCCTTTCCACTAATCTACATAGATCCGTCACCCAGGGCCATATTATTTTGATTTGCTTAAGATTTTAAGTAAGGTCTTAAAAAAGAAAGTGGAATGCCTCCAAATTTGTTTTGTTTCAAGATAATCTTGACGATTTGGGATCTTTGCATTTTCCAAGAAAATTTTATGATCATCTTGTCAATTGCTACAAAAAGCATGCTGCCCTTTCACAGGCGCTGAATCGGATCTGCGTATGAATCGCATGGGAACTTCCATCTTAAACACATTGACTTTTCCAATCCACAAACATGGGATGTATCTGCACTTACTGTGATCTCCATTATTTTCAGCAATATTTTATAGTTTTCAGTGTACAGTCTTACTTTTTTGGTAAGTTTATTTCTAAGCATTTATTCTTTTTGATGCTAAGTAATGTGAATGATTATATTCTAAATTTCCTTTTAGAGTGTTCATTGCCGGTATGTACTATTCTCTTCTCCTCCTTCTCCTTTGTTTTTCTTTGGTCAAATATGTAAATGATAAGACTGAGTATTCTTGCCTTGTCCTCAGTTTTAGGGGAGGAGACATTTAGATTTTCACCATTAAGGATGCTGTTAACTGTGAGGTTTTCATTGATATGCTATAACAGATGCTTCTTATTCCTAATTTGTTGAGGATTTAACCCATGAATGAATGCTGGGTTTCCTCAAACACTTTTTTGGCATCTGTTTAGATGATTGCATGTTTTTTTGTCCTTTATTGGTACGTTTATTATATTAGTTGATATTTGGATGTTAAATAAACTCGCAGTCTTGGATGGAATCCCACTTGGTCATGAAGTATAATGTTTTTATATGCTGTCAGATTAAGTTTCCTAGTATTTTCTGGAGGATTTTTGCATTTGTTGGAGATGTTGGTCTGTAGTTCTTCACGCTGTGATGGTTTCGTGTGGTTTTGGGGTCAGGGTATTGCTGGTTCTATAGAATGATTTGGGAAGTGTCCCTTTCTCTCCTACTTTCCAGAAGAGTTTTGCAAAACATTGGTATTATTTCTTCTTTGAGTCATTGTCAGAATTTACCAATGAAGCTGTCTGTGCCTAAGTTTTCCTTTTCCACCATTAATTCATTTTTCTGTTCATCACAGACATATTCAGACTTTCTAATTTTTAAATCATTTCTGGTAATTTATGTCTCCAGAAATTTGTCCATTTTATTCAAATACCTACATTGTTGACATAAAGTTGTTTTGTAGTTACCCTTACGATTCTTCTGATATCTATAAGGTTGGTAGTTATTCCTCTTCATGCCTAGTTTTAGTAAGTTTTGTCCTCCATCCCTGCTCAGTCAGTCCGACTACTGTTTGTCTTGTCTGTATTGTCCATATTGTTTATCTCTTCATAGAACCGACTTTGGTTTCGTTGATTTTCTCTATTGTCGTTTCGTTTTTCAAGTTCATTGACTTATTTTAAATTATCTTTTCGTTTTCTTCTCCTCGGGCTTACTTTCACTTCTGGATGCTTCTGTGACAACTTGTGTGATTTGGTAGAGTTTTTCTTCTTTCTAATGTAGTTGTTTCAAGCTATAGGCTTCTTGCTCCTTCTTACTTTAGTGGCTTCTTAGAAATGTCATGTCGTATATCTAGTCTCATCACTTTTAAATATTTTAAATTTTTCCTCGAGATTTTATTTTTGAAGAAAATTTTAGAAGTGTATTATTTATGGTACAAATATTTGCACATTTCCTGAATTTCTGTCTGCTATTGATTTTTTTTAAGTTTATTTATTTTGAGAGAGACAGAGACAGTGTGAGTGGGGGAGGGACAGAGAAACAGAATCCTGTGCAGGATCCACACTGTCAGCGCAGAGCCCGGCGTGGAGCTGGAATGTATAAAACTGTGAGATCGTGACCTGACCCGAAACCAAGCCTGAGCCCCCAGGAGCCCCTCTGCTATTGATTTTGAATTTGATTTCATTGCAGTTGGAGAACATGGTATTATGACCTAATTAATTTCATGTTTATTGAAACTTATTTTATGGGTTGATATATGACGCTGAAGCTGAAGAGAGGCAGTGTGTGAAAAAGGTCAATTCACTAGGAAAATGCCATAAACCAAAAATTTAATGACTTAGGAATGTACACCCATCAAGAAGCGTTTTGCAACAAATACAAACCTTAGTATTTGCCGTCTGTCTGTCTGGGTGTGCTGGTGTCCTGTTGTTACTATTCCTCAGCATTAAGGTAACGTGTGTGTGTACGTGTGTGTGTGTGTGTGTGTGTGTGTGTATGTTTTCTCCAAAGGGGAAATCGCTCAGTGTTAAGAACAGTGGAGATAGTCAGCCCCGAGGATTTGAGCCTCGGCGACAGGTCTGATGTCAGTGGCGTTGTGTGTGTCATGCACATGTAGGGACATCTCTGGGACACTTGCCACAGGGGCGGATCGGTGGCACGGCAGACTCTGCAAGGAGGGGCAGGCCCAGGCGCACGGAGGCCCAGCAGCGTCTGTGAACAGTAATGTGGCGAGTGACTGTGCAACGTGGCGGCATGACAGCTGATGACGCGAGGCTGCGTCAGGGAGGCGGCAGGGCCTGGAGCGGAAGACACCTGTCCCCGTCGCGCACCGCGAGCATCCTCCACCGTATGAGAAGCAGGAAGGACGCAGAAGGCGGGAGGGAAAACATCCCACCCGTCACAGCCCGCAGGCAGGACCCCGGGCCGGTCGCCTGGCGTGGACGCCTCCCCTGAGTCTGGGCGTCGGGGACACGGCGCTGGTTTCCGCCTCGGCCCTGAGGCTGCCAGGTTGACCCCAGGTCCCGATGGCCGGCCCCAGTGGGACCCACGGAAGAGCCGGGTGGGAAGGAGGAGCCCGGACATGGCTGGGAAAGAATCGGGGAGCTGCAGACAGAGGACGCAGAACCGGGAGGCCAGACGAGGGTCGTGCGGGAGCTGCCACAGGCCCTGCTCGCCGTCCCCACCGCCTTGGGGGACACGGCACCTCCCACACGCAGGTCAGTACGTCCCTCCCTGGCACTTGGAGAAGTCAGTGTGTGTGCGGGTTTAAGCCTGTAAGTTTGGGAGCCTCTGTTCTTTCTCTAGAAATGGTAAGAGTGCCCTATGCCCGCCTCCCAGGAGTCCTGAAGGCCTGAGTGCCGCGGACGCGCTTACAGGTTGTAAGGAATCTGGCCTTGGGTCACGCTGTCCTCAGTGGCTTTTCTTTTCCCTTTTTTTCTTTGAGTAATAAATTATCTCTGTAAAGACAATTGGCAAAAATGTTATTTTGTTAAGTTAAATGGGAAAACATTTACCTTAGATTCCAGATTGTTATGAATTTAAATGTAAATGATATACATTTTTTTAAACAGGAGACAACTTGTGCCCGGAGGTTAATGTCTGGAGTGCCTGGCCCTTCGTCACCCACGTAACCGTGCGGCGTCTCTTGGTGGGTCTATATCTGCGCAGCAAGGACTACAGCCCAGCAGCGTCCTGCCAATAAAACTGCACAATAAAACATCCTCGAGTTTTCAGAGGAACGGCCCAGACGGAGCCCTGGGTGAGCAAATGAAACGGGGCGTCCGCCAGCCGGCGGGCCGAGGACACCCAGAGCCAGCGTGGGCACCGGGAAGGAACGACTCGAGTCTCACCTGAGGCTGGCGTGGTCACGGCCAGGGCCGGCTGTCGGCGGCCGCGTGCGGGGCTCTCCGGGGTGGAGAGGAGCCGACAAAGGCTACGCAATTCTTTCCTTCCGTGAAAGCCGATTTGTCCTGATGTCCGTGAGCATCCCATCCGTGGCTCCTTAAAACCTTCTCTGACCTTCCCAAGCCCCACCTGCCTCAAGCTTTTTATTCTTTTAAACCTGGGAGCCCAGAGTTTCATTCCTTTTGGTAACATTTTAGAAGCTGAATTATGAATTGTGAGATGACATCCTGGGTTCACGTGAGTTTGTCTGAAGTGGAAACAAGAACCAAAGAGGAATTCCAGGCTCTGAGCCCCTCCCTCTCCCCCGCAGCCCGCGTGGACCACTATTTCTCGGGAGTAGTTTGAACACAATGCACTCTAGTGTTTGTTCCAGCCCTGAACCTGGAATTGATCCCTGCCCAGTCGGCAGATCAGCTGTGTGAGGCTCCAGGCTGTGGAAAGCGAGTATAAGATGCAACTTCAGCCAATGAAGCCGGGGGGGGGGGGGGGGGGGGGGGGAGGAAAGGAGAGCGGAATCAGACTCACACCTTGTCATGAACTGAAACGACCTATGTGTACACCTCGGGCCAGATCAGCGGTTCGAACCTGACTGCTTATCAGAATGACCCTGGAAGGAGTTTGCAATGTCTAGGCTCCGGGGCCGAGTCCAGATGTGCTAAAGCAAAATGGTAACACTCGTGGTAAATTCCCGGAAACTGAATTTTCAGTAGGGCGTCAGTTGACCCTGTGCACCCATCCCAGAAGGCGTCTACTGTTTGGGGACAATTGTCTGGAATGACAGACACACAGGAGCAGAAACGGAGCCAACCTGCTGTCCAGGGCAGCCTTTAAAACGCCACCAAAGGGGCGCCCGGGGCTCAGGCGGTTCAGCGTCCGACTGCAGCTCAGGTCATGATCTCGTGGTTCGTGGGTTCGAGCCCCACGTCGGGATCCATGCTGACAGCTCGGGGCCTGGAGCTGCTTCAGATTCTGTCTCCCTCTCTCTCTGACCCTCCCCTGCTCATGCTCCGTTTCTCTCTTTCTCTTTCTCAAAAATAAATAAACATTTAAAAATGGCACTAAAAATATATTGAAAGCACTTTGGCTCTGAGACTTTTGTGACCCTTAATTTTGGCTATTTCAGTGCTTTTGCATGGAGTTTTCTCTGTTCCATCCTGGCAGTTGGAAGGTACTGGGTTTCCCACTTCCTGGTGTAAGGGAGACTTTCCATCCCAATCCCGTCTCTCCGGGATGTGCCTGTCGCCCTGAACTTCCCTCCGGAAGGAAGCCGGACACGTGCAGTTCCCGCCTTCTGGGAGGTGAACTGGGGACTTGTCTCAGTCTGTCTGTCCAACTACCAGGACGGGTGCTTACGACAGCAGACACTCACCTCTCACAGTTCTGGGGGCATCGGCACCTCCCGGTGAGAGCCTGCTTCCCAGTGGCAGACGGCGCACCCTCACCTGCAGAAGGAGAGCCAGCTACCGCCACGGCCTCTTCTCAGGACCCCGGCCCCACCCGGCTAATCACCTCTTCACACCACCACAGGCATGGCCAGGAGTTCAACGTACGAATTTTGGGGGGACACAAATAGTCCATTGCAGAACCATTGGGAAAGCCCTCTTTGGCAGGGAGAGGAATGGGGCTCATTTGGGAAGGAAGGCAGACCCCCCGGAAGCGGGGCCCGGCGCCGCAGGTGAAGCAGACAGGTCACGGGCCAGACCGGGCACGGCCTCACGTCAGCGAGGTCAGATGTGATGCACACACGACAGTCAGCCGATGCCTTCCCTTCCGCCCTCAGCTACCCGGCTCAGCCTTCTGTTCCGGCTCTTGCACACTTCCGGTCGCCCTCACGTCCCAGAGCGACAGGGTCCTTCAGATGAAGATTCTGGAGTTCGGC
This sequence comes from Crocuta crocuta, assembly GCF_008692635.1. Classification (NCBI taxonomy): domain Eukaryota; kingdom Metazoa; phylum Chordata; class Mammalia; order Carnivora; family Hyaenidae; genus Crocuta; species Crocuta crocuta. The sequence goes on along the minus strand of NW_027528991.1, from coordinate 1,202,759 downwards.
TGCTTCTTTGGAATGGACCCCAGCTGTGCAGGCGGCGAGGGCCTGGATGGGCCATTTGCCTCTTTACTCCATTTCCTCGACCATGAAGTGCAGGAAAGGCCCCAGGTGGCTGCGGAGAGAAGTACATCGGTGCCTTAAGGATGCCGAGCAGAGCGAGCAGAGAGCGCCCAGTAAGTACTGGCCACCTTCGTGCGGCGCTCCTTCACTACCGTGAGGTCAGACTTCCTACATCTCCTGAAATGATGTTCGTGGTTTTTTGCCTGTATGCATGTATTTATACATATGTATATTTACGTAAATGCAAAGAATTTTAACACAGAATTAGTACTTCTTCTTGGGATTATGGTCTCAAATATTGGATATAGTTGTACGTATGCTTTAATTTTTAAAAATATTTTTATTTTATTTTTGAGAGAAAGAGACAGTATGAGCAGGAGAGGGGCAGAGAGAGGGAGACATAGATTCGGAAGCAGCTCCAGGCTCTGAGCTGTCAGCACTGAACCCGACGCGGGGCTCGAACCCACGAACCGTGGATGTTTAACCAACTGAGCCACCCAGGTGCCCCGTTTGTATGTATGCTTTTAAATTTTTTTTCAATGTTTTATTTATTTCTAGGAGAGAGAGAGAGACAGTGTGAGCAGGGGAGGGTCAGAGAGAGAGGGAGTCACAGACTGAAGCAGCTCCAGGCTCTGAGCTGTCAGCACTGAACCCGACGCGGGGCTCGAACCCACGAACCGTGAGATCATGACCCAAGCGAAAGTCGGACGCTTAACCGACTAAGCCACCCAGGCGCCCCTGTATGTATGCTTTTAAAAAGCACTTTAACAATGATTCAAGAGGAATTATGTTATGAATTTTCAAAACGTGCACCACAGGGCACCTGGGGGTTTCAGTCAGTTGAGCATCTGACTCTTGATTTCTGCGTACAGCCTGCTTGAGATTCTCTCCCTCTCTCTCTGACCCTCTCCCCTGCTCACGCTCTCTCTTTCTAAAATTAAAAAAAAAAGAAAAAGGAAAACATATACTACTAAAAAAAAGGAAAGTGAAAGAACAGAAGCCCACTCAAGTGTTATGGTTACAATGTTCTACTCTGCAAATAGTGCTTGTAACTGGTGTACGTTTTCCAGCCGTGACATCTTTTTTTTTTTTAAATGTTTTATTTATTTCTAGGAGAGAGAGAAAGAGAGACGGCGTGAGCAGGGGAGGGTCAGAGAGGGAAGGAGTCACAGACTGAAACAGGCTCCAGGCTCTGAGCTAGCTGTCAGCACAGAGCCCGACGCGGGGCTCGAACCCACGAACCGCGAGATCATGACCTAAGCGAAAGTCAGACGCTTAACCGACTAAGCCACCCAGGCGCCCCTCCAGCCGTGACATCTTATATGACTTCAAAAAGTGCTTCAGAGCCAAAAAGCAGAAGAGATCACATGCCAGGAAAAATGTGTCCGGAGAGGAGAAAGTGGCTCCAGTGAGCACGGTGTTACTAACTTTAAATAATAGCTGAGACAAGTTTGAGTGACCTTACTTTGCGAAATGGGAAAGTAAAAAAGTGATATCTCTAAAGAAATATGTTATTTTCACATGTTACTTTAAATTAGTATGTATGTATCAAAATTAGTAAATTATCATAGTAGACATCTGACTGATTTAGCTAAATCTTTGTAATTTTATATAATTAAATTTCCCCTTGGGAATATAGAGGTAATGGCGCATATAGATTTGGGTTTGCCACATATTCTAATGATAAAGTGACAGACTCAGGTTGAGATTGTTTAATATTATAGTAATATTTTTAAGTTTTGAAAAAGAAACAAAGGAGTTTTACAGGACTTTTTGACAAGCCCAGGCTCTGAATTCCTTCCCTAACAAAAGTCAGACCCTAAACCATAACCAGAGGTGACCTGACGCGTAACCAGCGCTGGATGCAATGTTTGCCGTGTGCCCCTGGGCGCTCACCGCAGGACCTGCCGCTTAGGATGGCGGTGACGTGTGTGTGCCTGACGCGGTCAGCGCCCACACACGCGTGGGGGAACGTGCGGGAGGGAGGGCGTCACGGACGGCATGTAAGTGATCCCGTGTACGCCGTGTCCGTGAACTCAGCCTCTGCACGGGGGCGTCCGACCCACAGACCACAGACGGGACTGAGCCCCTCTGTCTCTCTCTCCAGCTCTGGCATCAGGTGTCCCGGGGACGGGAGGGGACGGGGCACACGGGGAAAGCGAGTGTGAGGTGCGGTTTACGCCAACGTAGCCGGAGAAGCGGGATCCGACAGAGGGGCCTCAGAAAGCATTTTGGAGCTTTCAGCACCTCCTCGTGGTGGAGGGAACAGGTCGTCAGCAAAGGTGCCAGCCGCACCCGAGCGTCCCATGTCTGCTCACGGGTGGGGAGAGCCGCGAGCCGCCAGCGCCAGTCCGTCACCCTCTTCGTGGCCGTGAGACCCAGGCGCGGACCCGTCCTGGTGCCGTGGAGCCCCCGCTGCCCTCTTCGGGGGGCTTCTCCTCTCGGGGGGGCGCCCCAGGTGCCCTCCGCGCTCTCCACGCGGCGCGGCTGCTTCCTTGTCTGCCTCGTCCCGGGCGACTTCCCGACGGACCCTCGGCGACACGACGCGCTCGCTCTCTGGTTCTCCTCGGGAAGGAGGGACTGTGGGTGCGTCCGGCTCTGTTTGCTTGAAGAAGAGCAGGGGTCGCCTCCGTCGCGGCTCCGTTATGCAGACGGCAGGGTGAGCCTATTACAGCTCAGATTTCAAATCTGAGTCAGGGACAAGTGCACAAAGACATAGTGGTTGTGACACTTCCTGACTGTCATGGGCCAGACTCCTCCCAATCGTACAGTTTTGAAACGCCGGCGAGATCAGGAATTGGCAGTTGTCCCCACGGGTGAGCGGAGAGGCTTCACCGAGGAAGTCGTGGTCGGGAGTCCAGACACTCCCTCTCCCCACCTTCGGCTTCCTTTTCTTAACACACACATGCACGTGCACGCACAGGCGCTCACACACGTGTGCACACAGGCATACACACATACACAAGCACACACGCACACATGGCCACACGTGTGCACATGCATACACAAGCACTAACACGTGTGTGCGTGCACACTCACATGCACACATGGCATACACATACACTCACACACGTACAAACATGCATGCACACACATGGGCATACACACGTGTGTACACAGGCACACACAGGCATACAGACACATACACAAGCGCACACACGTGCACATACGCACACACTGCAGCCATCCGATAGTGATCAGCGGTAATCTAAAACAGTAAAGTCTTCTTTGACACCAAAATTTCAGATGCACGTTTCTTCCTTCTCGCTGTTTCCAGCATATTTAAAACCACTATTTCTCATCATCTACACTTTTTGTTACTGTTTCCGTCTGAAGATCTTGAAGCAACATTAAAAACGCAAGGCTCCCTGACCTTCCGGACGTCAGCTGGCCCAGTGCCTGGCCAGCCCTTCTCCCGTCTCGTCTCTCCGGACGGGAAACGGAGGCACGGGTTCTATCCGAGCACGTCCGTGGCGAAGGCGGGGAGGCGGGGGCTGCTTCTGTGCCGACTGAACCCCCTGGCGCCTTTCTTCTCCCTTGAATTAGTGTTTGTGCGTCGGTGTGGGACTGATGAGATGGGCACCTGAACCCAGAGCCAGGAACTCGTGAGAATCATCTCACCAGAGTGCCCGAGGTCAGCCGTGACCCACTCTGGGCTGAAAGTTTCCGGAATGGGTTTTCCCAAGCGTCCCTGGCTCCTTTGCTCTGTTCCAAAGTGCATCTCTGTATGACGATGTTTCCAGACACTCTCTCTGCGGTCTGTAGGCGGATGGTTCAAGCCAGGGTCCCAGAAACACATGATCTGTCTTTGCCTACCGATCTAACATCTGTCTCCATCACCCACTCGTCTGTCCATCCATCTACCGTCCATCTGTCCATCAGTGGGACACGTTCTCTTGCTTCCGAGGGAACGGCATCAGTTTCTACACCACCTAAACACAAATTTACTTTCGTGCCTGCACATGCGTGAACGCATCACCCATAGAAGCCTTCCTTCCCTAAGAGTCTAGGCCTGTGCCCACTTGCAAGCAAAGTGATGGGGCGCACACCTCCCCAGCGGTGAGGGGCTGCCTCCAGGGAGAGGGCGCTGCCCCGCAGCTGTGCGCTCTTCCTGCACCAGAAGAGTCTCGATTAGATTGGGCTGCAGACAGTCTGGTGTGTGTGTGAGTTTCAGGTTCTTCTTGGCCAACTTCGTCTTTGTGGTTAAGGAAAGCAGAAGTGGTTGCATCTTGCTACTTGATTCATCTTGGAAGCAAACATTTCCTGCCTCCGTGCGTCGGCCCGGACGTGACCCAGGCAGGGCTTCCTCCTGGAGACATGAGTCGCAACTACCTCTCTGGTTCCATGAGGACCCGAATTTTGTTTGTAGAGCAGCCTTCACAATGGAGTCTCCAGCGCCCGCTTCAAAATGTCTGTCAGGTGGGGCGCCTGGGCGGCTCAGTCAGTTAAGCAACTGACTCCAGCTCAGGTCATGATCTCGCAGTTTGTGGGTTCGAGCCCCGCGTCGGGCTCTGTGCTGACAGCTCGCAGCCTGGAGCCTGTTTTGGATTCTGTGTCTCCCTCTCTCTCTGTCCCCGCCCTGCTTGTGCTCTGTCTGTCTCTGTCTCTCAAAAAACAAATAAACATTAAAAAAAATGTGTCAGGAGAGCACCAGGTCTTCCTCNGCTCAGGTCATGATCTCGCAGTTTGTGGGTTCGAGCCCCGCGTCGGGCTCTGTGCTGACAGCTCGCAGCCTGGAGCCTGTTTTGGATTCTGTGTCTCCCTCTCTCTCTGTCCCTGCCCTGCTCGTGCTCTGTCTGTCTCTGTCTCTCAAAAACCAAATAAACATTAAAAGAAATGTGTCAGGAGAGCACCAGGTCTTCCTCCGTTATGGTAAGTAAGTAAGTGAAAGCATCACACGGGGGTTTACGGCAGTGGAGGTGCATTCCCGTCAGGTTTTATTTTAGAGTCCTGTTTCCCTCTGGAAAGTGGATTCTGCCTTTGAAAAGTGTGTAAAGTGAGTGCCCTGGACAAGAAGTTGCAAACTGGTGAACCCAGGGCCGTCTCTGGGGGCCACAGGCTCATCTCGTTTAAATGACATGTTAGAAATCAGGCATTTTACATAAAATACACACTTCATGCTTCTCTGAAAAACCAGAAGACTTTACCCTCCGGTCTCAGCGTGAGGACGACCGGGCGCTGGAAGGGGCGGAGCACCGGGTCGTGGGTGCCCATGCGCGGGCTCCCCATGGGCCCTGCTGTCCCGCACCTCAGCCGCCCGTCACTGCCCGCGGACGCCCCACTGCGGCGCCTTCCCTCCCTGCTCCCGGCTGCCGCTTCCACGTTCCAACCAGCACCTGCCACGTACTTGCGGACCCTGACGCTGGGCCGTCTGCAGGGGTGCGTGTATATTACTTAATCTCACGCCGAACAGAAGTGCCGTCTCCTTCGAGGTTTTCAGAAGACCAGCTGAGGTGGTTGGCGGCTGCGGATCAGGAGGGAGCCCTGTGTCTGGACACGCGGGCATGGAGTCGCGTGTCTGTGCCATCACATGGCGCTATGGGCCCTGGAGCGCACAAGAGAAATGAAAGGAGCCGGAGCTGCGTATCCAAATGTGAATGGAGATGCCTTTTCTTGGGCATGCGGCTCGGGTGCCCACGGTCACCTTCAGACGACGCCCTGCCTTCCTGGCGCTTGGAAGACGTCGTCCGGCAGCCCAGATGTGCAGATGCCTCTTCCGAGATTTATGGAAGTCGGGACCTTTTCTCTTCTCCTGGCGTCCCATTTGCGTGCCTTCTCTGTCTCAGGGTGGCCGAGCCCTGGTGGATGGACGGATGGACAGGTCTGAATGTGCTCAGAGCCTTGTGCCCAACACACCCGGGCTGTGTCTGTGGGTTCCCGTCCGGGGAACGAAGATAAGACTTTCCCCTTAGCCGCACTCCTTTCTCTCCGACACATCTTCAGTTCACCAGGATATGGTTGTAGTAAACATGCATTAGATTAAAAAAGTGAAAAGCAATGATTGCTTCCTCGGTGTAAAGTAAAATGAAATTCTCACTGTTAATGAGACTTTCAGGGCAAATCTCAAGAACTAGTTAAGTGAACTCTTTCTCACATAAAACACATAAAATGTGTTGACGCTTTTGCAAGAAGCGATGGGGCCCCCTACTGTTTGGCTTTAACAAAGGGATTGATGTGCTTTTCAGTCAGGAGCTACTTGCACGCGGCTCTGTTCTGTCCGGAAGGACATTCGTAGCCGTGCGGGTCCCCCAAGCCCACAGCGACCATGGGGCGGCGTCTCTTCCTCTGGAATGGGTCAGGTTCTAGGTGGCACAGCACAGGGACCCGTCTCCCTCGAGGACAATGTGATGACCGTGCAGTCTCAGGGGCTACCTGGAGGTCATCGCAGGGTCACCCGCGGAGGGACCCGGGGCTGGAGCCGTTCAGGCGGGAGGCCGCGCGGTGGCGGGTGTGAGGGGAGCGAGGGCACCCATGCGAGGGCCGTGTCCCGGGGGTGGGGGGCCGGTGCTCAGTCAGAAGGTGCGGCCGAGTGCAGGGCGAGTGTGGGGCCAAGTGCCGCCCAGAGAAAGGGGCCTGCGGGGTGGCCGGGGAGAAGACCCAAGGTCCCCAGCAGACCCAGAGCCACTCCAGAGCAAGCAGGTGGGTGGGGGTCTGAAGGGCCAGCTGGAGAACAGAAGGGGGAAGAGGGGCCCCGACTCGCACGAAGGCTGCGCCTGGATCTGGGCTCTGTTGAAGCCTGGGAAGACGTCAAGGGCCTGGATTCCGGACTCGACCTGATTAGGTGCTAGCGCTCAGCACGTGTGCAGGGGCGCCTCCATCATCCGGCCAGCTCGCAGAGGGGCCTGTGGGTGCTGACAAGGCGCCCGATCCCGTCTGAGGACTGGCTGGGGGGGCAGCGTCTGGGGTCCCCGCAGGGCTCTGCTTCCCAGCGGCCCGAGGCCCAGAAGGCAGGGTTAGCACGTGAGGAGGAGGCCCGAGTCTCCAGCGGGCGGAAGGGCAGAGGTCAAGGCAGGGGTCGCTTAAGGAACGGCCGGGGAGGCCCGGAGCCGGGAAGAAAGCACTTCCAGGTCAAAACGAGGGGTTTGTAGGATGTTTGCAGGGCCTGTGGGCAGAGTGAGTGGGAGGGCGGCGGGCACGGGGCTCGGACGCGACCCCCACGCCCCGGAGCCAGAGAGGCGGGAGGGAGACGCTCCCCGNTGAGCACAGCCTCGTGGTTTCACGGACGACCCGCCGGCTCCGCGGGGCGTCTGGGAAGAAAACAGGGAAAGTGACCCCAAGGCAGGTCTTCTTAGGGGCCTCGCAGGGGCCAGGCCGTAAGGACGCCGCCGAGGCCCGTGCCCGCGCGTGGAGTGGCCGCGCCTGCACAGCGTCAGGGAAGGGGAGGGACTTGCGCGGCGGCAGGGCGGGGGCTGGAGGGGGAGACGG
>NW_027528991.1:1194934-1195230 GCF_008692635.1 Crocuta crocuta | reverse complement strand
TCGAAGGCCTGAGGGCCCAGGAGGGTCCCCAGCCTGGCAGCCGGGAGAACGGGGCTCCAGGAAGCTGGAGGAGGGGTTGAGGGAGGCCAGTGAGAACGGGGGCTCGGGTGGGGGCGGGGGGCCCCGACCTGCGCCAGGTGGACCGGAGACGCATCTCACGACAAAGGGCGTTCTTGCCGTTTCCGTGTTTGGAAGCGACGCGCCTGATTGCTGAGGTTACGTCAGCATCTGAGCCGCTGGGCGACGTGTGCCTTCTCCCGGCAGAAGGTGCAAAGTGTGGACTGAATCATCCCACC